>NC_136502.1:115262346-115297346 GCF_053919585.1 Euprymna scolopes
ATAATAATAATAATAATAATAATAATAACAAACCAACCCCGGACAAGAACAACCATACCATAAATAAAAATAATAATAATGAACAAGATAAATGCAACTGTAGACACCGCACACTTTGCCCAGTTCAAAATAAATGTCTAACAAAAAGCGTAGTTATCAAGCAACAATATTTGCGAAAGAAAACCCGAATGACAAGAAATATTACGTAGGCATGACTTCCTTAGATTTCAAAACACGATACTATGACCACAAAAGTACATTCAAAAATAAAAAATACCGTATAAAAACAACACTAGCGAATAAATACTGGGAACTCAAAGAAAGCGGACATTCGCCGGTAATCGAATGGAAAATAATAAGACAAGCTACCACGTGCAGACATTTAGATGACCCATGTAAATTATGCCTCCATGAAAAGTTTGCTATCCTGTACTTTAAAGAACCCCCAAATCTATTAAACTGTAGACGAGAAATAGCAAACAATTGTGTTCACAAAATAAAACTTACTCTAGGATAGCGATACAAAATAGCTTTAAAACTAACAAAAATAATAGAAAACAAACGAATAAATAAATTAAATAAACATGAATATACATAAACGACCACACACACACACACACACATATATATATATATATATATATATATATATATATATATATATATATGTAAAAGAGATTTAGAAGGCTGTCACAATGCGAGGAATGAATTATAGTCGCTGTTGGTAAGAGGAGACGAGAACAAGTGGCGATTTACAAATCAATAAGTACATATATATATATATATATTTTTTTTTTATTATTATTTTATATATATATATATATATATATATATATATATATATATATATATATATATATATATATTCAGTTGTATGGTAAAATGTCTTACTTGCATGCTTTGAATCGACCTGTTACGCACACCATTTGAAAAGGGAAAATTTTTCCAAAATTGATAATGGAATACGTCGCATGAAAACAAGTAAGACATTTTACCATACAACTGAATATATATATATATAAAAAAAATAAAATAATAAAAAAAATATATATATATGTACTTATTGATTTGTAAATCGCCACTTGTTCTCGTCTCCTCTTACCAACAGCGACTATAATTCATTCCTCGCATTGTGACAGCCTTCTAAATCTCTTTTACATACCTATCCCACACAATGCTTCAAGCAAACTACATATCAATATATATATATATATGTATGTGTGTGTGTACAGATATGTATATGTAGATATAAAAAAAAAGCAGAAATGAGGAAAATCGTCTGCCTTAAACCACTAACCTAGTTATAAAACAGATCCTTTGTTCGATAAAATGCATGCCCATTGGCTGATAGGAAGGGGCGCGGTGGATACTAGAAAGCTGATTGGCTAACTAAAATCCTCAACATGTATAAAAACGAGAAAAAAACCCACAGAATTCGCGCATAAGCCTGACGAATCCTATAGTGGATGAAACGCTGAATATTCAGTGTAGCTTAATCGCCATATATATTTTATAAATTACTATATGTATATATATATATATATATATATATATATTTATAAACTGTGTCAATCGCTTTACTGCAGACTAGTAAAATATCAATATTTCACTGAATATACGCCACAAAAAAAATGAAAATTGTATCATGAAAGGACTGCTTTAAGTTTAGTTATTTCTCCTTTGAAATGTCGAAATTATTTTATTCTTTTCAATGTTTTTTTTTCGTATCTGGTTAATTAGTATTCAATCAATAATAATCCAGTGAAAAAATTTCTAAAAAACCTATCAGTATAGAAATTACGCATGGCGGTGATAAAAAAAAAATAACATTAATACATTAAGTTAGGGAAAATTTGCATAGAAAGCTCTGCTTTACGGTTGTTGTAAAAATAGAACGGAAATTTAAATTTCGTTCCCTTTTAAATTCGGTACATTTTTATATTACATCCAACTCATCATTCACACTCGACATGTCAACTTTTATAGGTTTTGGGGTATGCTGACAAGGTTAGGGGTGTCTATTCCGAAAGCCGTTCTTAACATGGAGAGGTTTGAGGTGTCTATTCCGAAAGCCGTTCTTAACATGAGTAGATTGGAGTGTTTATTCGTTGTAATCGTACCTGACAACTTATAAATGTCGACATTATGGGTATATATGCTGATGACACCACGCTCTATAACAGGCATGACAGGAAAACAAATGAACACATAACTAAAGAAATGGCAAAAACACTAGAGGATGACTTCCAATCTGAAGTGAAATGGGGACATAAATGGATGGTCACATTCAATGCTGCTAAGACTAAACTGGTTTCCTTCAATGATTACAAGAAACCTTCTCTGCCACCCATAGCAATGGCCAGTGACTCCCTGTCTGAGAGTACATCTTTCAAACTGCTTGGCCTAACGTTCACAGGAAACATGAGTTGGAACAATTATATTGAAAACATTGCCAGGGCCGCTGCGAAAAAGGTAGGCTCTCTCTACCGTGCTAGAAAACTACTGACACCTGAAAGTATTCTGTACCTCTATAAGGCCACCATTCGCCCATGTATGGAGTATTGTTTTCACATTTGGGCTGGTGCATCTGCTGCTAGTCTCTCGCTCCTAGACAAGGTTCAAAAGAGAGTCGCCAATCTGATAGGCATCTAAGCTTCAGCCTCTATCCCATCGACGAAATGTTGCATCCCTCTGCCTGTTCTACAGGTATTTTAATGGTGAATGCTCTGACGAACTGCAGACACTTGTGCCCCCACGACGTAGACACCCTCGACAAACCCGACAGACAGATAAATCCCACCCCCACACAGTAGAGATCCCTAGATGTAAAAGATCTTTCTACTCCAGTAGTTTCTTCCCCAGAACCGCTAGACTCTGGAATTCCATTCCAGGTCCCTGCTTCCCTAACTGTACTGACATACAGAAGTTCAAGTGTAACGTGAACCGACATCTTGCTGCCCAAATCCCAACATAGTGCCCCAGTAGTTGCTGCCCCTGATAGTAGCCCCCTACACCAAAGTGGCAATGTGCCTTGTTTGGGGTGAAAATGTAATTAAAAAAATTAAAAAAAAAAAAATGTAAAAAATAATAAAAAGATATACCAAACTGACTTTTTTGCTTAAAAATGGAATTATTTTCCTTTCGTTAATAACTTTTTTTTTTTTTACTTTTATTATATTTTGTGTTTTATATATATATAAAGTACAATTGTTGAATGTTATTCTTTGATTATATTCGTTTGGTTTCCGTTCCATTTTTACAACAACCGTGCCAATAAGGGGGGTTGATTTACTGGGATTTGTATTAGAAGCTAAGCTGAGCACTAGGTGTGTCAGAATTTTGGGGGGAATTTTAGACACCCCTAACACAAAACTGCGAATAAAATATAAAAAAACTCGTAATTTCTCTTTTAAAAGTGGGTTGTTTATTTTCTTTATGGAATATACTTCCAAATAAACTATAATTTTTTATTTAAAAAAAAAACAGTGTTTGCAAATGAAATCGATTGAATTTTATGAGTTAATTTTTTTTTCAATTTTTAAACTTTAAAAATCTATCAAAATGTTTCTATTGGTTAAATTTTTACAATATTTTCAGGGTCAATGTGAAATTTTATGCTCTTTCCAATAAACTGAATATAATATTTAGGACAAACGTTTTTTTTTAAATTCACCCTCACATTTTGAAATGTCTATTAAAATTTTAATAATTAATTTATGTACCAAAGTTTTATATATCACAAATTGAAGATAAAAGATCAATAAATAATATATTGTAACTTGAAACAAAAAAGAAAGTGTTTTTTGGAAATTTACCTGTAAAGTCCAAAGTGTAAAACCTTTTTTTTTAAACCACGTTGATTTTTTTAATTGTAGGCCTATGTTCTGCTTATATTGTCCAGTAAGTAATGGACGATGACGACAATTTTTTTCTATTTCATTCAATGTTTTCTTTTTTCACATATTTTAAAAAAGAATTCCACTCGACAAAAAAGAATGAAAATATAATAAATAAAAGATTTATGTATTTCTTTGAGAAAAGAAAAAAATTCTGGAATATCTTTTTTTTTAAGACAAAATCTTATAAGTAAAATTTGACTATTTTTAACCTATGGGAACACATATTTCTTCATGTACAAGGCTAGACGACTAACGCGAACGTGTGGTTTTTACTTCCTTCTGTCCATCCGTAGTTCAAAACAATAATAAAAAAACACTACTTCCAGTTTTCGATAAAAACTAAAAATCTTTGCGCCATGGCGCCTTTTTCAAATAGGTTTTTAAAAAATTCTTTTATTTAAAAAATAAATGGATTTTAAAATATAAATATGGATAAATTCTTAACAATGAAAAATGGAACTACACATTGATTAGTAATTTTTATATGTCAAGGATTTTTTGGAATTTATATCGATTTTTTATAATCGAAGTAAGTTAAATTTCGTTTATTTTCTTCAAATCTTTTAAAGAAAACCAATTTAAAAAAAATATTGCATAATTTGCTATTAGACCTGTTATTTTTTTTAATTTGGTCTTTACTCCTTTAATTGAAAAAAAAGATTAGGGTTTGAATTACATTTTTCAAGTAGTTATAAGCTTGGAAAGATAGGAGGTCGAATTATTCAATATTTTTTCACGCATTTGTAAGGTCGGTTTCTGACACACCTAGCTGAGCACTTATTAAAATTATTTAATTGGTGAATATTTTGCATTTTGGTTAAATTTGTTAGTTTGCAATCGCTGATAGCCCACTCAAAAACTTGAACACAAGACGAAATTAAAAAGAATGATACTCATGCAGAATTTAATCCGCCCCCTCCCCCTGATGCCAATTATGGTTATGGTTCGACCGGCAATCACCGGATTAAACAGAGCGTTAAAAAAAATAATTTGTACATTCTTTTGAAAAAAAAAATCAAACTTTTCTCTACTTTCACCTAACTATTTACAGTGTTCATATAAACATTCATCTTTTCTTTTTATAATAAAAATTCCGTTTTCAAAAAGAAACGTTTACTGCCAAATTTCTTTTAAAAAAACAAAAGGGCACGTTTTCCTGAAAAAAACCTTTCCCCTAACAATTTATGGTAAAAAATGAATCTATTTTGAGGAAAAAAAAAACAACTTTTATTGATAAAAGAAAATTGCAAAAATAATAATAGTAAATAAACAATACAAAATGCTCTTTTCTTGAGGAATGTGTCACATTTTAACAAACTGAGCAACAGCGTGGCCGGGTGCAGCTAATATATATATATATATACATATATATATATATATATATATGACAGCCCCTTTAAGAAATACGTTTCTTATCGTTGAGCACTTTCTGTTGAATTAAAAGTCGGTCAATTTAGCTCTTATGCGTAGATCATCGTATAACGATTTGATCACTGTCTGTCTGACGTAATGAACATTTAAATTAAAATGTTTAAAATTCAACGCTATTTCACATGATTAATGGTAGCCGAATGGATACGGCCTCCGCTAATCGATCCAGAGATGTCTCGTGTCGCGGGGTTCGAATCGTTCAACTGGTAGTAATCGTGACACCCTGCACTGAAGAATCCCGAAAGGATGAAACACTAGTGTCTGTAGGTATTTAATTATTATAGTAAAAAAATAATTATGACAGCCCCTTTAAGAAATACGTTTCTTATCGTTGAGCACTTTCTGTTGAATTAAAAGTCGGTCAATTTAGCTCTTATGCGTAGATCATCGTATAACGATTTGATCACTGTCTGTCTGACGTAATGAACATTTAAATTAAAATGTTTAAAATTCAACGCTATTTCACATGATTAATGGTAGCCGAATGGATACGGCCTCCGCTAATCGAGCCAGAGATGTCTCGTGTCGCGGGGTTCGAATCGTTCGACTGGTAGTAATCGTGACACCCTGCACTGAAGAATCCCGAAAGGATGAAACACTAGTGTCTGTAGGTATTTAATTATTATAGTAAAAAAATAATTATGACAGCCCCTTTAAGAAATACGTTTCTTATCGTTGAGCACTTTCTGTTGAATTAAAAGTCGGTCAATTTAGCTCTTATGCGTAGATCATCGTATAACGATTTGATCACTGTCTGTCTGACGTAATGAACATTTAAATTAAAATGTTTAAAATTCAACGCTATTTCACATGATTAATGGTAGCCGAATGGATACGGCCTCCGCTAATCGAGCCAGAGATGTCTCGTGTCGCGGGGTTCGAATCGTTCGACTGGTAGTAATCGTGACACCCTGCACTGAAGAATCCCGAAAGGATGAAAAACTAGTGTCTGTAGGTATTTAATTATTATAGTAAAAAAATAATTATGACAGCCCCTTTAAGAAATACGTTTCTTATCGTTTAGCACTTTCTGTTGAATTAAAAGTCGGTCAATTTAGCTCTTATGCGTAGATCATCGTATAACGATTTGATCACTGTCTGTCTGACGTAATGAACATTTAAATTAAAATGTTTAAAATTCAACGCTATTTCACATGATTAATGGTAGCCGAATGGATACGGCCTCCGCTAATCGAGCCAGAGATGTCTCGTGTCGCGGGGTTCGAATCGTTCGACTGGTAGTAATCGTGACACCCTGCACTGAAGAATCCCGAAAGGATGAAAAACTAGTGTCTGTAGGTATTTAATTATTATAGTAAAAAAATAATTATATATATATATATATATATATATATATTAGACCCCTGAATACCGCATTAAAAATTAAAATAAAATGCAGTACAGTATATATATATATATATATATATATATATATATATATATATATATATATATATATATATATATTTGGTAAAACTGGTAATTAGTAAAAACCTGAAGAGAGTGCTCAATACTATTGCAGAGCAAATATATGTTTTATTTTTTTATTACCGTTTTATCTGTTTGGTTACATATGTTTCAGATGTTGGACCGTGTTTACAATCTAACAGCCTCGTCAGACCTTACAGCTAGTATTAGGAAGAATTGTTTTTAGGAGGAATACGGGGAAAAAAGAGGGGGGTTTGGAGTAGGAGATAATAGAGGGGGAAGGCGGGTAATGACAATATTTCAGTTTTGAAGTTTAAAGTATATTAAGTTGTATTGTGTGTGGGGGTAGTAGATTCAGGTAGGCTTGGGTGGAGATATGTGGATATGGGGGGGGAGGATGGTAAAGAGAAAAGAAAATAGAGAGGGGGTAATGAGAGGAGGGGTTGGAAGAGTTTCAATTTTGGGGTTTTAAAATTTTGACTACTTTTTTTTCCTGTTCGATAAGGTATATTAATTAATATGTATATATATATGTTTTAGAACCCCTGGATACGGCATTAAAAATTAATAACAAAATACATTACAGTATATAATACACATGTATATTAATTAATAACATAAATAACACACTAAGGCGTAGCTAGGGGCCAAAAACGTAGCTAGGGGCCAAAAAAATCGTATTCTACATTGTAACCTGAAAAAAACGTATGCTAGGGCCATCGCATTCCGGGGTTCTACAGTATATACATACATATATACATACATACATATATATATACATACATACGTGTGTGTGTGTGTGTGTGTGTGTGTGTGTGTGTGTGTGTGTGTGTGTGTGTGTGTGTGTGTGTGTGTGTTTTAAAATCCAGAGAATATCTACTTGGTTTATATAATAGTGCTCAAAAACAAATAGAACTATTTATATATTAATATGTATTTCTAGCAGGTTGCCCGGCGTTGTTCAGTTATAAAATACATATAAATATTATATTTTAATAAATGCAGAATTCTTATTATTATATTAAAAATACCGTAGCTATTAAAAGTAATGTTAAATTTCTTTGGAAAAAGTAAAAAAAGAAAACGGGAAAAAAACTGAGACATGTGCATGCGAGCATTATGTTTTTTTCTAAACAGTTCACTTCTTGGAAGTAAAAAAAATACTGGAGCTGAAATCGAAACCAAAACCGAAAGACATTGAGTCACGTACGATAACCATTAGGTCAGCTTGATATGATCTTTAAAAAGTATTTTCAAACCTACTTATTCTTGACATAAGGAATCTGTCCTGAAACAGTTGACAAAAAGGATAAAAATCCGACGATATATAATACAAATTTGTCAAATTCGACTCCTTAGCAGCTCTTTTTTCTGAATGAAAACCGATTAAAAAGTTTTCCACATGTTTGAATACCCTATATACTAAATTTCAACTCTGTAGATATATAGATATATTATGCAGACATGTACAGATGCGAGTGTAGCAATGCCTGTACAGGTCTGTATAAATAAATATTCATATACTACATCCTTTCTGAATACCATATCGAACTGTGCAATCCTAAACTTTTACAAAAAAATAACAAATCCACATAAACTAATAATTATGTCTGTTCAAGTTTTGTGATAGAATTTTCAATCCTTCCAAGAATTATAGATCTTTTTGGGGTTTTTTTTATACTTGGAGGGTAACTACTGTTACATATTGAAGAGAACAACTTCCTGTTTTAGTTAGAAACGAAATAATTAGGGCCGAATATTATTATTGAAGGAGAATGCTGGAATCGAACGCAGTTATTAAAGGTAAAAATGAATACATTCTTGTTAGTTAGGTACGATTCCAGGAATGCAGTGAATTATCCATTGTAATGAGGAATAATGGAGCAACAAAAATAAAGAATACAGCATGTCAGAATTTTGTCCACCTGTAATATCGCATTCGATGGTATTACACATTCTATTCTCATGAACCAAGGACGATAAATCAATTTGGTAAGGTGTGCGCAATTGGTGAGCTCTCACATATTAAACATTTTCATATTACACATACGAGGTTCCTTCACTAAGTTTCCAAACTTTTTGTATGGGCACTTTCATTCATAGTGTTGTAGATTGAAGGGGACAGCTTCTGGTTTTTAGTTAGAAACCAAGTGATTAGGATCGAATATTATTATTGAAGGAGAATTCTGGAATCGAGCACAGTTATTAAAAGTTAAAATGAATACATTTTTGTTTGTTTATATACGATTCCAGGAATGCAGTGAATTATCCATTGTAATTAGTAATGCAAATTAGAATAACTTCTCCAACAAAAGAATGTGGTAAACAGAAAGTTGTGTTGGTTTATTTGGGTCGAAACAGGAATAATGGAATAATGGAACAGGAATAATGGAATAATGAAACAGGAATAATGGAACAATGAAACAGGAATAATGGAATAATGAAACAGGAATAATGGAATAATGAAACAGGAATAATGGAATAATGAAACAGGAATAATGGAATAATGAAACAGGAATAATGGAACAATGAAACAAGAATAATGGAACAATGAAACAGGAATAATGGAACAATGAAACAGGAATAATGGAACAATGAAACAGGAATAATGGAACAATGAAACAAGAATAATGGAACAATGAAACAGGAATAATGGAACAATGAAACAAGAATAATGGAACAATGAAACAGGAATAATGGAACAATGAAACAGGAATAATGGAACAATGAAACAGGAATAATGGAATAATGAAACAGGAATAATGGAATAATGAAACAGGAATAATGGAACAATGAAACAAGAATAATGGAATAATGAAACAGGAATAATGGAACAATGAAACAGGAATAATGGAACAATGAAACAGGAATAATGGAACAATGAAACAGGAATAATGGAACAATGAAACAGGAATAATGGAATAATGAAACAAGAATAATGGAATAATGAAACAGGAATAATGGAACAATGAAACAGGAATAATGGAACAATGAAACAGGAATAATGGAACAATGAAACAAGAATAATGGAATAATGAAACAGGAATAATGGAACAATGAAACAGGAATAATGAAAAATGAAACAGGAATAATGGAACAATGAAACAGGAATAATGGAACAATGAAACAAGAATAATGGAATAATGAAACAGGAATAATGGAACAATGAAACAGGAATAATGAAAAATGAAACAGGAATAATGGAATAATGAAACAGGAATAATGGAACAATGAAACAGGAATAATGGAACAATGAAACAGGAATAATGGAACAATGAAACAGGAATAATGGAATAATGAAACAGGAATAATGGAACAATGAAACAGGAATAATGGAACAATGAAACAGGAATAATGGAATAATGAAACAAGAATAATGGAATAATGAAACAAGAATAATGGAACAATGAAACAGGAATAATGGAACAATGAAACAGGAATAATTGAATAATGAAACAAGAATAATGGAACAATGAAACAGGAATAATGGAACAATGAAACAAGAATAATAGAACAATGAAACAGGAATAATGGAACAATGAAACAGGAATAATGGAATAATGAAACAGGAATAATGGAATAATGGAATTAAAAAATGTCCACAGAGAAAGTTTAGGATTTGCGTTGCCAGGACACATGTTGGAAGCATGTGCATGGAATTCACATGTCTGGTCCACGTGTTGATGTCACAAAGAAGTATAGAATTAATATATATATATTTAGGATAGACGAGAAATTAGTCAGAGACTGACAGAAACCTTTAAGAAAGCGAAGGGGAGGAAAAGAAGACAGTGTACCAGCGTTAGCAGGCATCGAATTTTAATCACCAGCTGAATGAATAAATGTCTTATACTTATGCTTCTTGTCTTTGTTTGTCATCAACCGCAAGGTAATGTGTTTTGTCTGTCATCGTTTTGTATGATGAACTTCGTATTTAAGCCTCTTTCCAAAGGTTGACTGTATTCCACTCCTCGATAATGCATCATCCTCCTGTATAAAGAACTGCCATTAACACTTCTCTTCACATATATCTCTCACCCCAATGTATATCGCTTTTATTGTAAATGTGTACCCCGCAACACAACACCACTTATTAAGGCATGAAATCCACTCAAGGATAAGGGTTAAGTGTTAGATAGATGGTGAGACAACAAGTCATGGTAGAATTTGGGTGGGGATAGATTATCTATATAGACGACTCAATAGAAATTTATTCAAGTTAGACTTGAAGACGGCCATACTATAGCAAATAAAGGGTATTGTGTTCCAGAGATGGCCAGTTCTAGGAAAGAACCTCTGCTCATAAAATTTTCGTTAAGTTCTGAGCGCAGATAGGGAGTGGGGAAAGTTGTAGGCAGTTGTTTCAACTAGGCGAGTATTTGTTGTGAACGTGATTTGAATATTCTTATACCAAATGTTCTGATGCACCAATACTATGGATTTACGGATTTTACCAATTTTCAACCAACTTCATTGATTGGATTTTTTTTTATTATTATATATCTACATCTTCATCAATTTAATTATTCCTTTTTTTTTGTATTTTTATTTATTTTTTTTTTGGGACATTATTTGATGTTGAACTTTGCAGTTTTTAATTTTTCGCACTAACATTATAGCAAGTCTATTAAAATATGTTTTGCTAACTTTCTCCCTCTGAAAAAAAACAACAAAAAAAACATACCTTTTAAACTCCATGAAATAAGGAAATAATGTATTCCTTGTTTATGAACAATAAATTTTCTAATTGTTAATTTGCATAATTTAATTCCTCTACATATGCATACCTATAATATAAAGCTGGACGTCTGTGTGTGTGTGTCTGGGCACGAATAGGCTCCTATATGGTTGACTATTATAGAAAATTGATTACATATAATGATAGAAGATGTATCGAGGCACAGGAATGGGTATGTTTCATCTGGCATAATGATGATTCATTAAAAGTGTGGGGTCTGCGTACGCGCCTAGTCCACAAAGTATGGAAATAAAAAATTTAAAAATTAAAAAAAAAACGTTTACAAGTGTTTTTGATATAGATGTACATAATAATACTTTGATAAGTATGTTTTAACTTAAATAGGAATAATATAATAAAATTGTGGGATCTGCGTTCGCGCCTGGCCTCCATAGAATGGAAATAGGCACAAACTTTAATAAAAACTTTTCATATCTCTCTGCGTAAGTATACTTTGATAATTACGTTTCAGTTTGAAGAAATATGGTATAATAAAATTATGGGGTGTTCGTTCGCGCCTGACCTCCATAGAATGAAAATATGTCACACAGTTTAACAAGATTTTTTAACATAGATCCACAGAATATTGTGATAAGTGTTTCAGTGTGAACAGGTATGGTATAATAAATTATGGGGTTTATCTATTTTATTTTTACTTTCATCATATTTTACTTTGGTTTTGATACCCCCAAATTCGAAGCTATCTCTTTACAGCCCTTCCTTTTCATAACCAATCATACTTTCATAAATCAGAGTCCATTTTCTGTAGGCTGTTTTTGAACCCAGTCAACGACGGATACTTTTACTAGTATATATATATATATATATATATATATATATATATATATATATATATATATATATATATATATATATATATATATAATAAGGTTGTATGTATATTCGAGCAGAATAAAAAATAGGAAGCATTTCTGGCAAAACTGCACTGATAATGGTGGCGCCTATGTAGAAAAAATAAATTATGAATCACAAAAGGTCACGCGTTTTAATGGTACTACTCTCGTCTTTGTAGCTCTTCAACTTTACTCTTACTTTGTGTTAAGCAAAAAGATAATCTGCTATCGCATTGAATGATTCTATAGTGAGAAAAATTGAATAATTTGAAAGTCAATTGATAACTGCTTTGAAGAAACTGAGGCTGTAAAACGAGTATTGAAGTGAATACGCAATAATGATATTCAATTAAAAATGCATTAATTATACCATGATATAATTATACCATGATATAATTATACCATGATATAATTATACCATGATACTAAGATGTACACAAATTTTAACTGGTATAAGTTTGGTTGTTAAAAAGTCAATGCTTCGTTTAACTGAATCAGCAATCTCTATGGATAGCCTTTTTCCACTTCATAACTTTGTTAAATCTGCCTTGCTGTGTTTGTGAATGGATTCTCTACTAACTTAACTTAATTTATTGATTTGTTTATCATTTTTTCTCATTATATTTTTGCATTTTAAGGCTGTTATGAATAGGGCTATGACAACAGCATATTCTTTTCATTGTTGTGACTCTCGATTATATATCCGACACAGACACAGTTAATCAACCGAGAACCACATTACTCTATATAAAAGCATATAAGATATCAATAGATACACACTCGAGAGTCAAAACAACGAAAAGAATACGCTGTTGTCATATCCCTAGTTATGAATGGGAGTGTTGGCATATCATAATTATTACTGCCTTGCAGTAATATGTGTATAGTATGTGTGTAGCATTTGAATGTCAGAAAGTATTGAAAGAAATGAGGATTACTCACAGTTGACTTGAGGTAGACATTTTGTTTACAAGCAGGCAATGCATAGTCATACAAATGACATCTATCAGTCTTAGTCCGGTATTGCTTGTTTGTGTGTCACAACAATCACGAACAGAAATGATATACATCCATCTTATTTACCCGGATTCAAAGTCATCCTTCTGTTGATGCGTCCCAGTAACAGTCCCTTCCCATTCTCACGTCTCCATGTAAGAACTCAAATAACAAAGATAAAAGGGAAGAGATAATTCTGCCTAAATAAAAAAGAAGTTATCTCCCCTTGATCGTAGTTATACCGTCCTAACAAGAGCATTCATCAGCGAAAAAACTAGTTTCAAAATAAGGTTTTCATTTCAAATCATCAGAGTGTGCTTCTTGAATGCGATGTTGTGCAACATACTACTTATACATTGGAAATAATAAATTTCATTTACTATTATTATTAAATCATTAAATTTAACGACATTATATCTACTTGAACACTACGTAGTAAAATACCCACATAAATTGTCCATACACTTAATTCCACAAAACATTATAACGAATTATTAACTTTTTTATATGTCAACAATCTTTTCACAAATATCCCAATACACGAAACTATTGATATAATTATTAACAATGTATACAAAAATCCAACCTTCTCCACACTTGAAATCAACCCAATATTCTAGATAGATTATTAATTTCCTGTGTCACTGATGTTCTATTCTATGGTCCCAATAGAATTTAATATATTCAGGGGACAGAATATCGATAAGATCGTATATATACGTGCACAAATACATACATGTGTATACATATATGCAAACGCACACACATATATTCATATATATACATATATGCAAATAGTATATTCATACACACACACACACACACACACACATATATATATATATATATATATATATAACTACTTCATTTATTCGCATAAATTTAATATACGAAAGTATAGATTTATGTGTAAACTTTAAGTATTTACTTCAAAAGTGCTCAATACGTAGGTATGGTAGCTTCCTCCAGTCTTGACAGATTATGGATACCCACTGTAAGGATGCCTCCACGTGAAATTTTTGTAGCCAGAGTTGCACAATTTCCAACCACGCCTCTCCTGAATCAGCATTGTTAAATATCAGTGGCAAGTCGAGGTTCAGGACGACTGGAAACAATATTAAGATAAGCGGAGAGCGCATGCAGTGCCTAGAATTCCTAAATGGTCACTCATCTGGTATTAGCCAGGCTCAATGTTGCTTAACTTCAGTGATACATAGGGCATATTCACTTTGACGGTGTGCCAAAGTGAATATGCCGTATGTATATGTATATATACATGCAGATATACATACAAGCATAGACCGATGTTAATCATGACACTCTGCACTGATGATTCCCAAAAGGATGAAACACTAGTGTCTGTATTTAATAATTATTGTAGTAAATAATCACACATATATGCATTACAGGTATATATATACATATATATATATATATATATATATATATATATATATACATAACTACACACACATACGTATACACATATATATGCATGTACATATATACACACATATACATGTATATATATATACATATATACACACATATACATGTGTATATAGAAACAAACATATGCATTCACATATGTCCATATTTTTATACGCAAATGTGCACACACTATATATATATATATATATATATATATATATATATATATATATATTTAGATACTTATACTCATATGCATGTATATACTATATATATATATATATATATTATATATATAAGTATGCATATTATTATATGCAGACATATTTGATGCGTTCCCTCTTTTCCACATGATTAGATGCTGCCCTTTTGCTTGACATGAACATTTGCCATAGTTTAACTCACTTTGCAAGCTGTAATCTCGCGCACGGCTCATTTCTATGCGGCCTTGCAAATTGTCCCGCACAAAACCTTTGCTTCCATCTAATTTGAGGAGGAAAAAGGCGAAGATCTAATTTGCATACGCATTCAGCCATTGTTTATACTTTATTTGTCTTTTAGATTTTAAGCTGGAAAACAACAACAACAACAACAACAACAATAACAACACAAAAAGAAAGTAGATCATCATTTAAATCTTTAATGTGTTTTTCTTTTCTATCAACCCTTTTGCTTTGTTTTTTTTTTGTTTCTTTTCGCCTGTTGTAGCAATGCCAATTAGAAACACTTTCTTTATCTTTTATATTTTTCTAATAGGGATACCCGGCGTTACCTGGGTGAAAATTGTAAAAGTTTCTATCTATCTACCTCTCTCTATCCATCTCTATCCATCTCTTTATCTTTTTCTCTTCCCTCTCTTTCTCTTCCGCCTATTCTATTGCTCTCTAACTGGACTTACACACACACATACACACACACACACACACACGCACACACACACACAAACTGGAGAGAACTTAAATGCCTACTAGACACTATCCTCGAGTATCTAAAGTCTCTCTATCCAGAAGTTTGTCAGACAACCTGGCATGACATATGAATACACTTTTTACTACAAGTAAACCCTGACTAAATATTCAAAATCACATGGTATTTGCAGACCAAATAAGATCTCCTTGCTATAGCCAACCTACACTGGCATTTATTATGAATGATGTTAGCTTAAGTAATAGCACAAAGCTGGATACTTTGCCAGACTAGATAAATTCTAGTCCTGGAATCTAGTAAGACCAAGAGACAGTAAGAAAGGTACACTAAAACATATTTAAATGGTCAATTGGGGAAAGGAAAAATTATGTTCCCAACTTTTTTTATTAACTCAATATTTGAAATGGAGAACATTAATGGAACATTCGAATATTTATGCATCTTATAAAGGGATGAAGGAAGGAGCTCTATGTATTTCATACAGAGATGAAGTGTCAGCCCCTAGAAAGGGGGTCCTTGATATGACCTTAAACTATATCCAGTGGTGAGGACCCAGCTTTCGGGCTTTGAGGAGTATGGAGCCACCCTTTAATTACCATTGCTCCCAAGTCCACTCTGACCCGGAGTGGTAGTACCTGTTAGGGTCCCAACTATGGGTTGAATAGAAACCGACTTGAAAACAACAAATATATTCTATGAAAAAAAATTCTTCAAAATCTTTGGATTGGGCATTAAATAACCCGAAAAGGGTTGATATGCCGTAAAACAAAACTAACCAACCTAGAAAGGGGGCTGTTGATTTCTGAGAACTTCAACTGAAGTAAAATGAAACAAAAGAAAACATGTATTCTTCGTGGAATTAGTCGGAATTTTCTTTACAAAAAAAGTACATTATATATTATTTATATGTTTTGAAATCCTTTGAGATGAGACTTCATCATTGGTATATCCAACAACTATGAAGATGAGGATAACAGTCCGCAAAAAATGAATACAAAATATAAGTACATAATAACAGATCACGTGACTCTCAAAGAATGAATAAAATACCAACTTTATTGTTTCTTTTTACTTTTAGTGAAACATAAAAACATACATACATTACATACATACTTACATACATTACATGCATACATACATACATACATACATACATACATACATTACATGCATACATACATACATTACATATATGCATTACATACATATGTTACATACATTACATGCCTAAATCAAAACGTAGATTCCATGAACAAAGCTTCTTTCTTAGAACTGCACGCCTATGGAACTCTGTTCCGTCTGCCTGCTTCCCTCCTGACTACAACTTGGATGTCTTCAAGTCCAACGTAAACAAATTCCTGATGAACCGCCTTCTTAAGTAGACACTTTATTAAATATCCACACTAACGTACTGTACTTACAATAACCCTTATCCCTGAGTGGCTTCCGGGCCTTGATAAGTGGTGACCACCTTGTAAAAAAAAATACATACATTACATACATACATACATTACAGACATACATTACATACATACATTACATATATACATTACATACATACATTAAAGACATACATACATAGATACATACATACATTACATATGTACATTACATACATACATTGCATACATACATATATTACATACATTACATACATACATTACATACATATATACATTACATTACATACATACATTACATATATATATTACATATATACATTACATATATACATTACATATATACATTACAGACATACATTACAGACATACATTACATACATACATTACATATATACATTAAATATATACATTACATACATACATTACATATATACATTACATACATACATATATTACAGACATACATTACATACATACATACATACATACATTACATACATGCATTGCATATATACATTACATTACATATATACATTACATATATACATTACATACATATATTACATGCATATATAACCTACATACATTACATATATACATTACCTACATACATTACAGACATACATTACATACATTACATATATACATTGCATATATACATTACATACATTACATATATACATTACATACATAGATTACATATATACACACATTACATAATACATTACATACATGCATTACATACATACATTACTTACATAGATACGTACATTACATACATATATTACATACATTACATACATACATACATTACATACATTACAGATATATATTGCATACATACATTGCATTACATACATACATTATATACATACATATATAAATTACATACATTACATGAAACGGTCACAGATAATGGAAGGAAGTTACACAGTATCAAACAAGGATGTTTTAATTGCAAAACCGACTCCAACATCTCTACGGACGTCCTCCAGTTTACCAATCCAGAAGAGGCTGTAGTCTGATGATATTTCTGTCATTTGATCTTCTCTGAAGAGACGGGTTTCTGATAGAGCAATATCTATATTAAGTCTCTTAAGTTCTGACGTGACAAGCGCTGTCCTGCACTCTGGATGGTTAGGTGACCCTTTATCAAGAAGAGTACATATACATTCTAACAGCATAAGGTGAACCACCGTTAGCCGCAGTAGACTAACGAGTGACTAACGAGTGACATTATGACAGACTATTTTTGGTGCACCTTTTCTAACATTTTCCAAAACGGGGTGATAATGCTCTCCCTTAATAGGGATGCTCAGTCAGAGGGACCCCCACCTGAATTTGCCTCTGTCACGTGAAGGCACAACAACGATGTTTGGATAAGGTTCCTGTCATCTCTGTGCAGATTTGTGACTGTATACCGCCAACTGGTCAGGTCTGTATACGTTGCCACTCCCCCATTGCAGTAGAAATAAACGACAGATAAAAGATAAAAAGAGAGATCCCAAGTAACATCTGTACATCATTGTATTAAAGAGACAAGCGCTTGTACGACACAGGTGCCACTCTCTGAACCTCCGCAACAATGACCCAGTGACAAGCCATTGTAAGATGACCGATACTTGCTTTGACTGCAGTTTTCCTCTCCTAGAAGGATTGCCTTCACCACGGCTTGTAGGAGCTCCTTCTACCCCCACCTAATGTCATTTACCCTTTACTGGGACTTGAGTAACTAGGCATCAGCGCATAGTCCACACGCCAGTGGGTCATGAATGCCGCAGTCAACAAGACCTAAGATCCTCTGAAGGTTTCTGTCAGGGTTACCTCACCCTTAGCCTTTGGTTCAAAAGCTTTATCTCACAAGGCAGTGGGGGGCATTATTCTGGCGCTGAACATTCGCCATTCATCAAAGCTCCATTAGTGTAGCAGTACTCATGGCGTGCACATGGGGATTATTTGACTGGGAGAAGCTATAAAAAACACTTTAACACTCGCCCACACAAATCCTTGAGCTCCTATACATACAAACATACATACAAACGTTTATACATACATACAGACAGACAGACGGACAGACAACTGCCTTTTGTTATAGAAAATGTCAAAAGTACAACAACAAAAAGAGAAAGAAATTAATTTTTCAAAAGTTTGATCTCTTTTTTGACTATCTTACGGCATATCAACCCTTTCCGTTCTGTTTTATACTGAAACAATGCTAACTGGAAAAACTGTTTTTGTTGTTTTTATTTTTAATTGTAAAATTAATATATTTTTTTATTTATTTATTATTTTTATTTTACGGCATATCAACCCTTTTGCGGTTATTTACTGCTGAGAGAACACCCATTCTAAGGATTTCGTTGCATAAGATTAATTGAAGACTAGAATTTCCCCATAGCTTGGAGGGGGGGGTTCTTTGTCCAATCTAGAGAGTTAGTTTATTGAAAACAAGCACCAGCCACCTGGTTACAGGTCGGCCAATAAATGCATTAAAAAAAAACAAAACAAAAAATCAAATCTCTGCCAACCTGACTCTTTGATATGCCTCCGAGCAAGATACACTCTCATCAGTCTGCTTCTATAATGCATCTTTGGTTCTTGTGGCCCGTCATTTGCTGTGCCTTCTGCCCTAGGGCTGGGCAAACAACAGTTCGGCTCAGTTATGGATCTAGAGTTCCTAGTAGGAGTTCTCTATAAAATGAACACCTCGGTTAAAGGTTACTCGGAGGGAGTCAATATTATTCTCTTTCTCGTTCTCTTTCTCTCTCTCTCTCTCTCTCTCTCTCTCTCTCGTTCTCTCTCTCTCTCTCTCTCTCTGACTATATATATATATATATATATACATAATATATATATATATATATATATTATGTATACATATTGAGAGAGTGAGAGAGAGAGAGAGAAAGAGAGGCGAAGAGAAAGAAAGAATGAAAACGAAAGAGTTTTAGACAAAAGGCAATTGCATATCAGTGCATGTACATTTATGAAAAAATGTATAAATATGTATATTAATTTTTATACACAAATATATACATGAAAATACATATATACAAACACACACCCGGACATATACATGTATATACACATAGGCGTATATAAAAAGATACATATATAGAAATACAAACCCGGACATATACACATGTATACACACAGACATACATAAAAAGATACATACATTCAAACACACATACGGACGTATACACATATATACACACAGACATACATAAAAAGATACATGTATTCAAATACACATACGGATATATACACGTATATACACACAGATGTACATAAAAGGATACATATATACAAACACAGATACAGACATATATACATATATACACACAGATATACATAAAAAGATACATTTATACAAACACACATACGGACATATACACGTATATACGCACAGACGTACATAAAAAGATACATATATATAAACACACATATGGGCATATATACATATATACACACAGATGTACATAAAAAGATACATATATACAAACACACATATGGGCATATATATATATATACACACAGACATACATAAAAACATACATATATACAAACACACATATGGGCATATACACGTATATACGCACAGACGTACATAAAAAGATACATATATACAAACACACATATGGGCATATATACATATATACACACAGACATACATAAAAAGATGCATATATACAAACACACGTACGGACATATACACGTATATACGCACAGACGTACATAAAAATATACATATATACAAACACACATATGGGCATATATACATATATACACACAGACATACATAAAAAGATACATATATACAAACACACATACGGACATATACACGTATATACGCACAGACGTACATAAAAAATACATATATACAAACACACATATGGGCATATATACATATATACACACAGACATACATAAAAAGATACATATATACAAACACACATATGGGCATACATACATATATACACACAGACATACATAAAAACATACATATATACAAACACACATATGGGCATATATACATATATACACACAGACATACATAAAAACATACATATATACAAACACACATATGGGCATATATACATATATACACACAGACATACATAAAAACATACATATATACAAACACACATATGGGCATATATATATATATATATATATATACACACAGACATACATAAAAAGATACATATATACAAACACAGATACAGACATATATACATATATACACACAGACATACATAAAAACATACATATATACAAGCACACATATGGACATATATACATACATACACACAGACATACATAAAAAGATACATATATACAAACACACATATGGGCATATATACATATATACACACAGACATACATAAAAAGATACATATATACAAACACACATATGGGCATATATACATACACACAGACATACATAAAAACATACATATATACAAACACACATATGGGCATATATACATACATACACACAGACATACATAAAAAGATACATATATACAAACACACATATGGGCATATATACATACATACACACAGACATACATAAAAAGATACATATATACAAACACACATATGGGCATATATACATACATACACACAGACATACATAAAAACATACATATATACAAACACACATATGGGCATATATACATATATACACACAGACATACATAAAAAGATACATATATACAAACACACATATGGACATATATACATATATGCACACAGACATACATAAAAAGATACATATATACAAACACACATATGGGCATATATACATATATACACACAGACATACATAAAAAATACATATATACAAACACACATATGGGATATATACATATATACACACAGACATACATAAAAAGATACATATATACAAACACACATATGGACATATATACATATATGCACACAGACATACATAAAACGATACATATATACAAACACACATATGGGCATATATACATATATACACACAGACATACATAAAAAAATACATATATACAAACACACATATTGGATATATACATATATACACACAGACATACATAAAAAGATACATATATACAAACACAGATACAGACATATATACATATATACACACAGACATACATAAAAACATACATATATACAAACACACATATGGGCATATATACATATATACAC
Organism: Euprymna scolopes; assembly: GCF_053919585.1. Taxonomy (NCBI): domain Eukaryota; kingdom Metazoa; phylum Mollusca; class Cephalopoda; order Sepiida; family Sepiolidae; genus Euprymna; species Euprymna scolopes. The sequence continues at coordinate 115,284,656 of NC_136502.1, forward strand.
ACAGACATACATAAAAAGATACATATATACAAACACACATATGGACATATATACATACATACACACAGACATACATAAAAAAATACATATATACAAACATAGATACGGACATATATACATATATACACACAGACATACATAAAAAGATACATATATACAAACACACATATGGGCATATATATTTTAGCTGTTCGTCCATCGTTGCCGATGAACACTGTGAACATCACTTATGATGCTGTAACTTACACATGACATTTTCGTGACATGAGTGGTGCAATCTCCAATCACATCTCTCCTAAGTCGGCACTGTTTTATTCCAGAAGCAAGACTTTGGAACTCCCTTCCGGGATTCTGCTTTACCAACTGTACTGACATGCAGAAGTTCAAGTGTAGTGTGAACAGACATCTTGCTGCTCATCTCCCTTTATAATTTTTTTTTTTACGCGGTGGTCACCACTTATCAAGGCCCAGAAGCCACTCAGGGTAATGGTTATTGCAAGTACACTACGTTAGTATGGAGTTTTAATGAAGTGTTTACTTAATAGGGCGGTTCATTAGGAATTTGTTAACGTTGGACTTGAAGACATCCAAGTTGTAGTCAGGTGGGAAGCAGGCAGACGGAACAGAGTTCCACAGGCGTGTAGTTCTAAGAAAGAAGCTTTGTTAATGGAATCTACGTTTTGATTATTTCTGCAATTTATGCCCTCAGTAATAGCCCCCTACTTCAAAGTTGCGCTGTGCCTTGTTTGGGGGGAAAAATGAATTTTAAAAAATGAATTTAAAAAAAAATATCGACTGTGAACAAAACAATGAAATTTGGTAACTGCAGAAATAATACCCATTGCGTCCTTTCCGATTTGTGAGTAACTGTTTTCTGCAGGTAATAATGTAAGAGACGCGTGGGCAGTAGGTTTTAGTAATCCATTTATCAATTTAGTAATTTTGATGTGAGAATATATATATATTTTTTTTCAAATTTCTCCTGTTGTTCAGACCCATTTTTGTGCATAGCTCATTTAGTAGAGATCGCAAAGTATGCTTGTTTGAAACAAACACATTGTAATAATTTGCTAAACCAGGAAAACTATGCAGTGAAGATACATTCTTCAGAGACGCAATTTTTATTGCTCGCTCTGAGTCTAATGTCCAGATGGGTTCATATAGTCATGAAATAGGGTGTATCACAACCCAAACCAAAAATGTATGTACAATAGAGATTTTAATAGAAGGTACACCTTTATAACAAAATATATACAGAGTCGTATTGTACACAGGAATGTAATTCATCCTTGTTGTGTAGCTTGAAAAGTATTTCATGTTTCAATCAAGTCATTTTGTATAAGAAATGAGGACAGATAAGACATTTTCCAAATGTACGTGCCAAATTATTGGCAGTTTATTCGAGAAAAATGATATGAGAATCAACTTCGCTTCTGTACGAATTTGACACTTTGCCTATAATGGGTTTAATAGATTTTTAATGATCTTGGCACTTAAATAAATGGCATGGAATTTGGGAAATCTCTCTAATCTATAGATTGCATCCGTGTTATCTGACAGTTCAAGATATATATCATGCTGACTTTTCAAAAACGTGTAAATCCAAATATGTTGAAGAATTTCTTGTTAATTGTTAATTGACCAGTTTTGATTAAGCAATGACAGAATAATTCAGAAAAATATTTAGATTAAAAGTCCAAATAGATAGGGAGAGTAGCTTACTAAACTTTACATAGAAATGTTAAAATTAGAGCGTTATTTTCATTTCTGTTCTGTTGCTTTTTCTGTCTGTCTCTCTTATTTTTAACTAGCGGCGGTGTCCGGCGTTGCCCGGGTGTTTGGAGGTGTAAAAACAAGTAGTAGTAGGCAGGCAGGCTTGAACCTGTGACACAAAGGTGGAAAAAGAAAGTGGAAGAAAACCTGACGTCTTACCTCTACTCCATGACGCGACCGGAAGTGTAAAGCGTTCAAATTTAAAATAGTCAATCAAAAAGATGATTTACAGAAATGACGTTGCGTTTGAACCTTCCACAAAGGTCGTTTTTAAAGTGGGGAAAATGCAGCTAGGCTAAAAAAAAAAGGGGGCACTCTGGCAGTATCCAAATAAATAGTAATTGTCTCAATATGAAGGGTTTCCTCTACATTGACCGTGGACTAATTCCAACAGATACTATCCATCCGGAAAGCCAGGTACCAGTTTTCGTTCGATTAGTTTCGCTTTATTTATATGAAAAAGACAAACGAACACTCGAAAGAAGGGAATTTTTTAAAACTCGATGAAAAAAAAAAAGAAAAGATAGACAATGTTAGTTTGTGAATCCGAGATATTATGATCTAGAAAGTATGCGAAAACTTCTCCTGGAATCTATCGGGCACGAGAACCCCAACACAAAAAGTCTTTCATGGACAAACGCGTGTGCCCATTTTGCTTTTTATATATTAGCCTAGCCTCAGTGCCCAGCGTTGCCCGGGTGTTAAAGGGTGTTTTTTGAGCAAAAAAATGAAAAGTGGGAATAGAGAGGCAGGCTCGAACCCATACCGCAAAGGAGGAAAAGAATGTGAAAAAAAAAAACGTGACGTCTTTACTGTTGCATCCATCGCCAAACTAGAAGTGACGGATATTTAAATTAAAGCTAGTCAATCGAAAAGAGGGGATGACTTTCGAAAATCTCCACGAAAAAAGTGACCCCTCCCTGTAGAAAAGTGCCCAGTTGAGGATGAATGAATTAATGATTTTAGCCAATTTTTCGATATTTGTCGTCCGCAGGGTCGAGCTTCAAAACGATACCGATCTCGTGAACATCTGTCGCCGCTGTTGAAAGTTTCAGGCAGACATACATACATACATACATACATACATACATGCATACATACATACATGCATACATACATACATACATGCATACATACATACATACATACATACATACATACATACATGCATACATACATACATGCATACATACATACATGCATACATACATACATACATACATACATACATGCATACATCTAAAATATAAATATTGAAAAATTGGCCAAAAACATTAATTCCTTCACCCTCAACTGGGCACTTTTCTACAAGGAGTGGCCGCTTTTTTCGCCAGTATTTTCGAAAGTCATCCCCTCTTTTTAATTGTCTAGCCTTAATTTAAACTTATCTCACTTCCGGTTTGGCGATGGTCGCAACAGCAAAAACGTCACGTTTTTTTTCTTTTTTCCACATTCTTTTCCTCCTTCGCAGTACGGGTTCGAGCCTGCTTGCTTACCTGCCTGCCTACTACAATTTTTTTTTTTTTGCTCAACACACACCTCCAAACACCCGAGCAAAGTTAGGGATAGTTAAAAATAGATAAGGAATGCTCTTTTTTATTGGCTCACTTGCTGACTTGAATAAACATTGGAAGTTCTTTACGAAGAGATTAATTTTCTGGAAGAACAATCCCATGAATCTATAAACCGGCTCAAAATAAACTCCATTATCATCAGAAGACGATGGTAATGGCTGTCCTAGATCAAGACTTTATGACCAATGCTTTTAAAAATATTATTGGTCTCAGCAACTTTTCTTCACAAAGAAGTAAAGATTTTGAGTCACCCAATATCCAGTCGTATGATTTTACTGGGGGACGACTACTCTACAATGCGACATATTAGACTATCTATAAAAAATTGAACACCAAGTGTAGTAGCAAGTCCTGAGAACAAATATTATAAAGAACAGTTAGAAATAAGTCAGACACCAACCACTATGATTGTGCAGTTTCTACAACTGCATAACCTTATTTAAAAATAAAAAAAAGTTATCAGATAGATTGAAAAGATTAAGAAATATATAGTTTAGTAGTATTCTGTGATAATTGGCAATATCTTCCTAAATTAAGGGATGCTGCCTAGATAAACATAAGAGTATTGAGGTGCACTGTAAAGACCTTTTCTAAACAGTAAAAGTTTATTTATGTCACTGAAATCATAGTATGTTTGTGGAATATGTAACGTATAGTTTTAAATAAATAATTTATATATATATATATATATATATATATATATATATATATATAATATATATATATATATATATATATATATATATATATATATACATACATATATATATATATAAATGACAAAAATCTATATTCCAAATTGTAAGATGTTGGCCATCTTACCTTTTATTTCGTTTAGGACATTGAAATGCACAATTCTTGACAGCACCTGTCCCGTAGCGCAGAATCATTGATGTAATTATTATGTCAATTATGTAGTAAACTATCATCTATTTCCTATAATTACTCATCGATAATTGTCGTGATTAGTGGCTTATTATTTTTATTCTTTACTATCTATTCCTATTACATGGAGACATTCTGACTGAGAACAGTTTAAAATATAGTCAGGTTTATAATTTATTTCAAACAGGACTGCTTAAAATTCGTTTTAGTTTTTCCTTTATTTTATTGGAAGTTAAAAAAACAATTTATGCATTTATGAATGTTGTGTATAAGTAAGAAACGTGAACATATAATATAATAATTTTATTAATATAGTAATCGGTAGTAAACTATTGTATATATTAGTGTTGGGACGATTAATTCGGATCAGGGAATCGGAAAAATCAGGACTTTTGGAGGTATCAGAATCGGAAAAAATTTGTGCCTATTTTCCGATGCCAAAAACGATTCCTTTAATTATCTTTTTATTTAATTTTGTTTAAAGCAAAATCTTTCACTGCTGGATGTAATAATAAAATAATAAATATGTATTGATTTTAAATTACCAGTGAAATTAAAATATCCTTATTTCAAGTGGCTTCATTCCTTGTCTGGAGCGATTTCCCATAAAACAACTTGCATATGATGTAGCCTTGCAAATGTGATTTAACTAAAATTCGTAAATATGATAAGCTTTTTGATTACTGTTATTAATAATAGTACTAATGATGACGGTGATGATCATGATTTTTTTTAAGATAATAATCATAAAAAATGCCTGGACAATCCCGTCGGCATTTCTCGGTAGGGGTGCCTCAGGATATTAGCAATAAACCGATTGCTTCTCAAAGGGTAGAACTGCACATGACCATATGAACTATACCTCAGCCAACAGAGTCTAAGCCATATCGACAATGGCTTAGACTCTGGTAGTTTCGGAACCAGAGAAAATCCTCGTCGGTTTTAAGGCGTTATAGAGTATAAGACTTATGAATAATATGATGTAACGTTGCATATGAGCTTGACTAAAATTTGTAATTTAGGGAGGCTTTTGATTATTATTATTATTATTATTATTATTATTATCATTATTATCATTATTATTATTATTATCATTATTATTATTATTATTATTATCATTATTATTATTATTATTATTATTATTATTATTATCATTATTATTATTATTATTATCATTATTATTATTATTATTATTATTATTATTATTATCATTATTATTATTATTATTATTATCATTATTAATATTAATATTATCATTATTATCATTATTATTATTATTATTATTATCATTATTATCATTATTATCATTATTATTATTAGTATTATTATCATTATTAATATTAATATTATTATTATTATCATTATTATCATTATTATCATTATTATTATTATTATTATTATCATTATTATCATTATTATCATTATTATTATTATTATTATTATCATTATTAATATTAATATTATTATTATTATCATTATTATCATTATTATCATTATTATTATTATTATTAGTAGTAGTAGTAGTAGTAGTAGTAGTAGCAGTGATGACGACGATATTCAATGTGATAAATTAGTCAAGGATCTTTTTAAATGTGATCATAAAGATAAAATTACACAAAATAATGAGGAAACTGATCGCTATAAAAAAAAATAATATTAATGTAATTCTAATGTAAAATGATCCACTCGTGTTGTAAAAGTGATAATCTTGCTTTAGGCTGATATCATTTTCTTCATAATTCTATGACGATTGAATCAATGAAAATTTTGTTACCAATGGAAATTCCACAGTTGTCTCTTTCTGTAATGTAGTTTTAAAATATATTATACGAGGTGCCTTAAACAAGTTTCCAAACATTTTCATATGGGCACTTTTATTCATAATACGCACATGAAACTCTAGTCCCCTTCAAAGTAATCTTCTCCGGCTGCAATATACTTGTTGTATCATTCCAACACATTCTGGACGGCCCCATCGAAGTTCTCTTATGTAAGTGTATCAGTGACCCCCGTCACAGCCTATTGGAACCAGAGCATGCTACCCCCGTGAAGTAAATAAAGGGGTTTGTTCTAAATTTTGTCCAGATTACCGAGTTTGACAGAAAGATTTATGAGTTCGACAAGACACACCTGAAGAAGGTCATAGGTTACATCGACCGAAACGTTGTGAAAATGACACTAACGATGAGAACAGTAGTTCTGAAGAATTCAAATAATTCTATGTGTTTATTAGTATATTTATTTATTGATTTATTTACTAGTATTTCCGCCCTGCTTTGTTCAGGTCCTATATAACGTTATGTGCATATGTATATATATTAAAAAGAGTGAATATATACGGCAATGCCTTTCTATATAATAGGCTTCCTTAACTACCATAGAGAAAAGTTGGTAGAGACCGCAAACGTCAATGTTTTTTTTACTTTGACCCCAATTTTGACCCCTTAACATTTATTGTTATCGGCTCTAATAAAATTAAAATGCTTGACCCATGTCCAAATAATCTGCATCTAAAATTTCAAGTTTTATACCCAAAATTGGCGGAGAAGTTTGGTAGAGTCTGCAAGGGTTAACTCTGTAAACTTTGACCTCTTGGCAGCCAAATTTTTGCCCAAAAACTGATTAAAAAGCTTGCTTGCATGTCTGAATACCCTTTATGTAAATTTTCAAATGTTTTGACCCAAAATTGGCTTAATATTTTGCTAGCGACCACAAAGGTAAAATCTTTTGAACTTCGACCCCTTGGAAGCCAAAGTTTCAGCAAAAAAAAACGATTAAAAAGCTTGTCCTATGACTGAATACACTTTATGTAAAATTTCAAATGTTTAGACCAAAAATTGACGGAGCAATTTGGTAGAGATCGCAGAGGTCAATTTTTTAAAAAAAACTTTGACTGCAATTATGACCCCTTTACATTTATTGTTTTGGGCTCAAATTAAATTATAAAGTTAGATCCATGTCCAAGTAACCTACATCTAAAATTTCAAGTGTTTAGACCGAAAATTGGTGGAGGAGTTTGGTAGAGGTTTCAAAGATCAAATCGTTGAACTTTGACCCCTTAACAGCCAAATTTCTGGTCAAAAACAGATTAAAAAGATTTTCCCAAATCTCAATACCCCTTATGTCAAATCTAAATGTCGACCGAAAATAGACAGAGTAATTTGGTAGGGACGTGTACATTTTCACTTTCATAGATATATAGATTTATTTATGGACTGTTATCCTCACCACGTTTTAGCCAACTCATTCTTTGGCCTTCTTCAGGTGATTAACTACATCAGGATAGGAATGCTGTGTCTTTTAACTGCATCCTAAATAATTACTGCCCTTCATAGTTCTTGTTATCTCACCACGTTTATGTCAACTAATCCTCTGGCTTGCTTTGGGTAGGATTTAAATTGCTATCTTCAGATAATGCTCACCTGGAACCGTAGAGATTGAACGTTTTTATCCACTGCACCAGGGTCACCAGGGTCACCAGGGTCACCTGAAAGTGAAACAGCAACAACTAAGAAGATGAGAATAACAGTAAGCAAACAAATAAATTACTCATCTGAAATAATTCCAATAAAAAATAATATATGATGTTTATTTGTAGTATTTTAACGTTAATGATACATATATTCGAAGATCTCTTCAAATTTAATTCAATTCTTTTTAATAATTTTGAAAACAAAGTGTTTATTCTTAGTAGTAGTAGCAGCAGCAGAAGTAGTAGGTGATGGTTTTAGTGATGGTGCTAATAGTAGTAGTAGTAGCGTAATGTTCATCTCCTGTGACACACTTGGCATCCTAAGAATGGTTGATGCCTAATTTTGATGCAATTCTATTAATTAGATTTTGAACCTAGGTAAATGACAGATGGGCAGAAGGTTAAAAATTATATATATATATATATATATAGTAAGCTATAAAATATATATGGCGATTAAGCTACACTGAATATTCTGTGTTTCATCCACTCTAGGACTCTTCAGGCTTATGCGCAAATTCTGTGGTTGTTTGTGGTTTTTATATGCGCATCTTCTATTGAGATTTTAGTTAGCCAATCAGCTTTCTAGTATCGACCGCGCCCTTCCTATCAGCCACTGAGAATGCACTTACCAGAAAAAGGCCTATTTGACCTCTGGTTGACCTGTTCCTTTGTGTGTGCTCTATTTAGCCTGGATATTTAGTTTCTTGATCTGTTGTAAATCTAGGTTAGTGCTTTTTTTATGTTAGTTTATATATAAATATATATATATATGTGTGTACATACATATATGCATGTATATATATATATATATATATATATATATATATATATATACATACATACATACATATATGCGTGATCGTTTATGCATATTCATGTTTATTTAATTTATTTATTTGTCTATTTTCTATTGTTTTGTTAGTTTTAAAACTATTTTGTATCGCTATCCTAGAGTAAATTTTATCTTGTGAGCACAGTTGTTTGCTATTTCTCTTTTACAGTTTAATAGATGTTGGGGTTCTTTAAAGTACAGGAAGGGCGCGGTGGATACTAGAAAGCTGATTGGCTAACTAAAATCTCAATAGAAGATGCGCATATAAAAACCACAAACAACCACAGAATTTGCGCATAAGCCTGAAGAGTCCTAGAGTGGATGAAACGTGGAATATTCAGTGTAGCTTAATCGCCATATATATTTTATAACTTACTAACTAGCTCTACTTACGTATGGAGCAATTTTGAAGTAAATACTTAAAGTTTACACATAAATCTATACTTTCGTATATTAATTTTATGTGAGTAAATTAAGTAGTTATATATATATATATATATATATATATATATATATATATATATATATATATATATATATATATATATACTAGCAAAAGTACCCATCGTTGACTGGGTTCAAAACAGCCTACAGAAAATGAACTCTGATTTATGAAAGTATGATAGGTTATGAAAAGGAAGGTTTGTAAAAAGATAGCTTCGAATTTGGGGGTATCAAAACTAAAGTAAAATATGATGAAAGTAAAAATAAAATAGATAAACCCCAGAATTTATTATACCATACTTGTTCACACTGAAACACTTATCACAATATTCTGTGGATCTATATTAAAAAACCTTGTTAAACTTTGTGACATATTTCCATTCTATGGAAGTCAGGCGCAAACGAACACCCTATAATTTTATTATACCATATTTCTTCATACTGAAACATAATTATCAAAGTATACTTACGCAGATAGATATGAAAAGTCTTTATTAAAGTTTGTGCCTATTTCCATTCTATTGAGGCCAGGCACGAACGCAGACCCCACAATTTTATTATACCATCCCTATTTAAGTTAAAACATACTTATCAAAGTATTATTATGTACATCTATATCAAAACACTTGTAAACGCTTTTTTTTATTTCCATACTTTGTGGACCAGACGCGTATGCAGACTCCCACAATTTTAATGAATCATCATTATGCCAGATTAAACATACCCATTCCTGTGTCTCGATACATCTTCTATCATTATATGTGATCAGTTTTCTATAATAGTCAACCATATAGGAGCCTATTCGTGACCAGACACACACACAGACGTTCAGCTTTATATTATAGAAGATATATATATATATATATATATATATATATATATATATATATATATATATATTTATATATATATATATATATATATATATACACACACACACCCACACACACACATATATATATATATATATATATATATATATATATATATATATATATATATATATATATATGTTTGTTTATGAGAGAAATGTCCGGTGTATATAATTTTTGCTTCTTTATCCTGGAAAATATTTGTGTGGGTTTTTTGTAGCATTTCATATAAAATATGTAGAATATTACAAGGTTTTCAAAGTATTTGTGAGGTATTTGAATTCTTTGTCCAAATATTCTGGACTGCAAATTCTGACTGTATGTAGGAAGAAACCAAGTTTTTATTTTGTTATCATGGTGCGAGTATGGTGTATGTTATCATTTTTGTGTGTAGTTATGCGGTGAAATTTGAAGGATAATTTATTATTGGATTTTATAATAAGTATGTCTAGAAAAAGGTAATGAGTGATTGTTTTATGTTTGATAGGTGAACATTATGAAGGGTTCGACTGAGACTAATTTGTTTTTAATGTTATCTATGTGCGTGTTAAGTAAAAGTCATATACACCAAACATTTCTCTGATATACAGACATTTTCTTTTACTTACACACACCAATAATACAATAATTTGCAACACATTAAACAAACTAGGAATTCCAATCATACAAACTACATAACAAACTATAAAACAAGCATTAAATACAACAAAACAAACCCATTTTCAATGCATGCATATACACTGTGCTTTACCGAAATTGCCATCATACCCAACGTATAGACTAGAGAAAAATGGTGAAATCATACATACGTTGGTGAAACACAACATAGATTAAAACACAAGCTCAGTGAACATAAAAGAGATATAAGAAATAGCAATTCTCTGATTGCATTATTCTCTCATTCATTGCAGCATAATTACATTTTTGACTTCAAACAAACAAATATAGTTAAACTTATTTCAAATAAACCACGCCGGAGACTTCTTGAATCAGTGCTTATCGCAAATTCAAGCACAATTAAACAACGTGGAAGTTTCTATGATTTATCGTCATTAATAAGTAAACCCCTGTTAAAAGAACATAATTTAATTGTAGAGACAGGTTTAATTCTCTCACACTAAAGAACACACTTCCTATAATAATCAATACATATAATAATTAATACAAGTAATAATTAATACATATAAGAATTAATGCATATAATAATTAATCCATAAAATAATTAATGCAATAATAGTTAATACATATAATAATTAATACATGTAATAATTAATACATGTAATAATTAATACATATAAGAATTAATACATATAATAATTAATACATGTAATAATTAATACATATAAGAATTAATACATATAATAATTAATACATGTAATAATTAATACATATAAGAATCAATACATATAATAATTAATACATATAAGAATCAATACATATAATAATTAATACATATAAGAATTAATACATATAATAATTAATACATATAATAATTAATACATGTAATAATTAATACATATAAGAATCAATACATATAATAATTAATACATATAAGAATCAATACATATAATAATTAATACATATAAGAATCAATACATATAATAATTAATACATATAAGAATCAATACATATAATAATTAATACATATAAGAATCAATACATATAATAATTAATACATATAAGAATCAATACATATAATAATTAATACATATAAGAATCAATACATATAATAATTAATACATATAAGAATCAATACATATAAGAATTAATACATATAAGAATCAATACATATAATAATTAATACATATAAGAATCAATACATATAATAATTAATACATATAAGAATTAATACATATAATAATTAATACATATAATAATTAATACATGTAATAATTAATACATATAAGAATCAATACATATAATAATCAATACATATAATAATTAATACATGTAATAATTAATGCATGTAATAATTAATACATGTAAGAATTAATACATATAATGATTAATACATATAATAATTAATACATACAATAATTAATACATATAATAATTAATAATAATATAATCAATCAATAAATTACAAAGCAAAAATGCACTGATTTCATTTCAGTTGCACATCCATATTTGAAGTATCACGGACATATTTGTTCAAAAGAGAATATAAATTGCATCATATTTTTTAAAAATGTATTAACGGCTATATGACGTTATAAAAAAATCTTACTCTCTTTCACAACCCTATGCCTCTCCCCTCCCCCATATTTTGAACTTCCAACGACTTTTTCCGTTTCTGAAAAGGAACAAAAATATTTTTTGAAATATTTGTACTGGTGTTGTGTTTTCTTAATTTCATTCACCCAGAAGAAGTCGTGGAATAAGAGGAAACATTGATGAACACATAACTTGTTTTTTTCCTTTTCTCTCTCTCTCTCTCTCTCTCTCTCTGTCTTTCTCTCTGTCTATATATATATATATATATATATATATATATATATATATATATATATATATATATATATATATACTGTATCAAAAAACCAAGACTTCAAAAAAGGAATTGGTAGCAACAGAAAGTGTATTTCATTGTAAGTTACAATTGTTTTAATACCGGTTGAACATTAGCTCTTGACAAAGATGCGTCCAGGATAATTGTTTCATTTCCTTTAAGGGAATTTTCTTTAAATAATGTTCTATTGTTAAGTGTTTTTTATTCAAGAAGTCTGATGAAATGCTGGTTATGTGAAGATCTTCAAACGACATAATGCTTGAAATTGTCCAACTGGTATTGAAACAATTGTAACTTACAATGAAATACACTTTTTGTTGCTACCAA
>NC_136502.1:115302346-115387346 GCF_053919585.1 Euprymna scolopes
TGTACAATATCAAAAATAAAAAAAAAAGATTCATTTTTGTTTTGATAGGGGAGAGGGGTGTCAAATAGTTTATGTTATCAAGACGTTATTATGTAAAGGAAAATAACTGGGGATTTTTTCTTTATGCTGACTCTAGTTATATGTGTGTGTATATCTTGAGAGAGAAATGAGTTATGTGAAAAAAAGAAAAGACATGATGAGGAGGGAGAGGGGAAAACGAATCATAGAAAGAAAGAGGATAGAAGTTATGTTATACTTTATCCTCGGGGCAATGCAGGGTAGCCCTGCTAATTTCTTAGTTGTTTGGAGAGTGCAAGTTACAGAAAGAGTAGCAATCATTTTGCTAATAGGAAGAATTCATCCGCTTCTCAAATACTAGATTTATAGTTCGTTAAACAGAAGAGAAATTTTTCACAAAGGAATGGAAAAAACTCTAAAAAAAAAAAATGACTTTTTTTTTAATCAAAAATAAAAAGAGTTCTAAATATGAATTTAAACATCTCTCGATAGCAAAGGATGCCCCTGTTCAGTCTCAAAAGACAAAGGATATCCTCTGTACAGGGCAACTGCGCAATCCACAATCACACCTCTCCTGAATCGGCACCGTTTGAGTCCAGTGGCAAGGAAAAAATCGAGGATGACTGAAAACAATGCTGAGATAAGCGGAGAGCATATGCATCACCTGGAAGTCCCAAATGGTCACCCATTTAGTACTGACCAGGTTCAACGTTGCTTAACTTCAGTGATCTAATGGGGAATTGGTGTGTCAATGCACTTATACCGTATATCATATGCTATATTCATATATATATATAGTAAAGGATGGCCTCCTTTAAAATGTCATTGATTGAATCGTTACTAAAATTCACACACCTTTTCGCAATTCTTTCTGCTGCTGGTACAAATAAACTTCAGCTTATGCCTGGCTTGTCCACTATGTTACAATTATGAATGGCCAACAGTCTTTGTTTTATTACCTTTCAATAATATAGAGAGCACTTTGGTGATAGTCTCCTCAATGGAATCTGTGATCCTGAAGGACCTCACAAGACCTTAAACCCCCAGATTTTTATCTATTAGGCTATTTAAAAAATAATGTGCATCAAAACTAACGCCAGATTATTCTGAACTGAAGATGACCATCTCGTCCCAAATCAGACCAGGATCAAGAAGGGAATGTCAAAGTCATTGACAATTGGTAATTTTAGCAAATGCAAGATTTTCAAATAAGGTGGCCCGTAAAAAATGCCACCGATACAATCGTTAATAAAAATCAAAATCTATTCCTTAATACAACCATGTTTGCTTCAAATAAACTTCAATCTGTCTACAAACTTTCTGCTATGAATTTCTAAAAGTCTGCTTTATCAACATTCAATGATATGCGAATACACATTCACCAGATATTAATCCCTCAGATTTTTTTCCTGCCAAGTCATTTCAAGGTTACTGTCTATCGAAACATTCCCTAAAGTATTCCTGAATTAAAACGGGCTATTGCGACCATACCCATGAGTGAGTTCAACTCAGAGGTGCATATTAACAACTTATCATTAGAAACAAAGACATTCACGATTGAAACTCTTCGATTTGCTACAAATAAACTTCATTCTGTGTTTGACTTGTCCACCAAACTTTAGTCATAAATGTTCAACAGTCTTTGTTTGATATGGAAGGTACTTTAATGATCATCTCACATTCATCAAACCTTAACCCCTAAGATTTTTATCTGTGAACTTAGTTCAAAGATAATGTTTATCAAAACTATGTCTATTTAAAAACTGAAAAGAGCCATCACAACCCAAATCAACACGGTGCCAAAAGAGGGAATGCGTCGCATTGGCAATTTATACATCATATGCAGGTGTGTTTATTTTCACCACCAGTTTAATGATTAGGATCTGAAAAGGGTCATCACATCAAATTACTACCATTTGTTGATCATCATTTAATCCAGGGCAACGGCGGGTCTCCCTGCTAGTTGAAAAGATAATATTTTTTCACTTTTAAAGAAAGCCGGTCGACTGTCATTGATGACATTAGTGAGAAAAAGAAAACCGAAGCAGACAGAAAAAGTAAAAAAAAAAAAAAAAAAAAGGATGAAGAACAAAAAGAAAAAAAAAACAGATTTTCACTGAATACCAAAGAAATAAAAATGAAACGTTGTTGGCAGCAATCAGCATCTTCGGCTTTAAGAAAAAAAATGGATTATCGCCAATTAACAAATAATTCACATCTGTAAAAAAAAAATTAGGAATAGTAGCAGGAAGACAGCATTTTATGATAGTCAAAACAAGAAGAGCTATTCTTTGCTATAAATCCAACATTTTTTTTACTTGAGTACTCCAATAATTTTAGAATCTCCTTCCATTTCTTAAAGTACGACGAGATTCCTTCAATAAGTTTCCAGACTTTTTTCGTGTGGGCACTTTTATTGATAGCACACATATGAAACTTTTATTGATAGCATACACATGAAACTTTTATTGATAGCATACACACGAAACTTTTATTGATAGTATACACACGAAACTTTTATTGATAGTATACACACGAAACTTTTATTGATAGTATACACACGAAACTTTTATTGATAGCATACACATGAAACTTTTATTGATAGTATACACATGAAACTTTTATTGATAGCATACACATGAAACTTTTATTGATAGTATACACATGAAACTTTTATTGATAGCATACACATGAAACTTTTATTGATAGCATACACATGAAACTTTTATTGATAGTATACACATGAAACTTTTATTGATAGCATACACATGAAACTTTTATTGATAGCACACACATGAAACTTTTATTGATAGCATACACATGAAACTTTTATTGATAGCATACACATGAAACTTTTATTGATAGCACACATATGAAACTTTTATTGATAGCATACACATGAAACTTTTATTGATAGCATACACATGAAACTTTTATTGATAGCATACACATGAAACTTTTATTGATAGCACACACATGAAACTTTTATCGATAGCACACACATGAAACTTTTATCGATAGCACACACATGAAACTTTTATTGATAGCACACATGAAACTTTATCGATAGAACACACATGAAACTTTTATAGCTAGCACACACATGAAACTTTTATTGATAGCATACACATGAAACTTTTATTGATAGCACACACATGAAACTTTTATTGATAGCACACACATGAAACTTTTATTGATAGCATACACATGAAACTTTTATTGATAGCATACACATGAAACTTTCATTGATAGCATACACATGAAACTTTTATTGATAGCACACACATGAAACTTTTATTGACAGCATACACATGAAACTTTTATTGATAGCATACACATGAAACTTTTATTGATAGCATACACATGAAACTTTATCGATAACATACACATGAAACTTTTATTGATAGCATACACATGAAACTTTTATTGCCGGCATACACATGAAACTTTTATTGATAGCATACACATGAAAGTTTATCGATAGCATACACATGAAACTTTTATTGATAGCATACACATGAAACTTTTATTGATAGCACACACATGAAAGTTTATCGATAGCATACACATGAAACTTTTATTGATAGCATACACATGAAACATTTATTGATAGCATACACATGAAACTTTTATTGATAGCACACACATGAAACTTTTATAGATAGCACACACATTAAACTTTTATCGATAGCATACACATGAAACTTTTATCGATAGCATACACATGAAACTTTTATTGATAGCATAAACATGAAACTTTTATTGATAGCATACACATGAAACTTTTATCGATAGCATACACATGAAACTTTTATCGATAGCATACACATGAAATTTTATTGATAGCATACACATGAAACTTTTATTGATAGCATACACATGAAACTTTATTGATAGCACACACATTTAACTTTGATTGATAGCATACACATGAAACTTTTATTGATAGCACACATGAAACTTTATCGATAGAACACACATTAAACTTTTATAGCTAGCACACACATGAAACTTTTATTGATAGCATACACATGAAACTTTTATTGATAGCACACGCATGAAACTTTGATAGCACACACATGAAACATTTATTGATAGCATACACATGAAACTTTTATTGATAGCATACACATGAAACTTTTATTGACAGCATACACATGAAACTTTTATTGATAGCATACACATGAAACTTTTATTGACAGCATACACATTAAACTTTTATTGATAGCATACACATGAAACTTTTATCGATAGCATACACATGAAACTTTATCGATAGCATACACATGAAACTTTTATTGATAGCATACACATGAAACGTTTATTGACAGCATACACATGAAACTTTTATTGATAGCATACACATGAAACTTTTATTGACAGCATACACATGAAACTTTTATTGATAGCATACACATGAAACTTTTATTGATAGCACACACATGAAACTTTATCGATAGCATACACATGAAACTTTTATTGATAGCATACACATTAAACTTTTATCGATAGCATACACATGAAACTTTTATCGATAGCATACACATGAAACGTTTATCGATAGAACACACATGAAACTTTTATAGCTAGCACACACATGAAACTTTTATTGATAGCATACACATGAAACTTTTATTGATAGCACACACATGAAACTTTTATTGATAGCATACACATGAAACTTTTATCGATAGCACACACATGAAACTTTTATCGATAGCATACACATTAAACTTTATTTTGAAGTAATCTTCTCCAGGTGCAATGCTCTTGAACCGTTCCAACAACTTCTGGAGGGTCCCATGGAAGTCCTCCTGTGTGAGCATGTCAATGACCCTCGTTACAGCCTCTTTCATCTCCTCAATTGTCTCATAACGACAACCTCTAAGGTCTTCTTGAGCTAAGGGAATAACCAGAAGGCACGCATGACAAGGTCTGGACTATAGAGACCTGAATTGATCAGCTCAACCATCCCCCTGCTGTGATGACAATATCTTTCTTTCTGAGCTTCTCTGAGCATCCTTGGGACAAACTTTGCACATGTTCCGCATCTTCAGTTTTTCGCAAATAATTTTATGTACAGTTCTCACACTAACATCAAACTGTGCACTTATTGTCTCTATAGACAAACGACGGTCTTTATTCATGAAATTCTTTATTTGGCCAATCAACTCTGGTGTTCTGTCTTCCTTCCTCTTCTTATGTTACATAGCTATCGCTAATAAAGGGGGCTGTGTGTGATCGTCTAAATGTCTTTCTATTACATGATATGTTCATATGCTTTTGTGTGTGTGTGTGTGTGACATGTCATGTATTTTTAGACCTACCTTCTGCGTTTTCAATGTTGGTTTCATCTGGGAACATCTCGTCTTGGAGGGGAGACTTGGTACCTGTTTTGGACGAAGATTCATTTCACTTCAAGACAAGGAATTGGTTTTATAGTTTATTTCACTTTCCAGATGTCTCACAGAAGGATGGAAAGCAAAACTTTGGCTTGTGTGTTTCTGTTCTACACATGTAAGCGTCCTCCCACCCTCCCAATGAAGGGGAGGAGACAACGGTGAAGCCGTCCGTCCTCTTCTAAGTCTAAACTAAATCTCCACGATTCAGCTAACCTGATCACGTGACTCACACGCAATCCGATCAGCTGACCCTTACTTCCGGTCAGCATGTTTCAATATAATTTACACATCTCCCTCTCTCTTTCTCTCTCTCTCTCTCTCTCTCGTCATTCTATAACACTTACACCTCTCATTATCCCTCACAGACTCCCTGCTTTCCTTGAATCTATTATGCCACTCAAAGACTGATGCTCGATTCAGGCAAGAATATTTCAAAAGTAGTCTGAAGTATTCCATACGTTTCTATGGCATTTTTTCTAAGTTTAAAACAGAATTTTATTGCATCTCGTTCTTCTTAAGCGTCCTCACATCCAGATTGCATTTTTGAAATTCACCAACTGTGACAATCAGGTTTAGTAGGGCGGATTCCAATTCCTGCTGTAGCTGTTCATTTGAACCTGAAATAATAAAAATTAGTCTGTCATCTCATAAGATGTATCGCAATAACATTGAATTTTCAAGAGTCTACAACAATTTTAAATGTGTGTAAAACAAAAACAAAGTCTGGAAACTTACTGAAGGCATAATGATTTATACCCAAGGATGAAGGCAATGGGCATATAAGAAAGCAAATTTGCTGTATTATTTAATCACCTTTGGTATAACCAGAATTGTTAGTTGTTATTTTTTATTGCGTCCCTTGCAGTTCAAGTAAAAGTTTGCCAGAGGGCATAGATTGGAGCTCAGACGAGCACTTGTCATGAAAATAATGACAGAACAGAGACAGTGTCACAATTTTCTGAAACTTCAATTCTATTTTCTATTTTCTGCCGAAGGAGAAAAGCATTCTCATTTGGCCATGTCTATTTTATGTCCTTTGCTGATTAATTGTTGATTATTTCAAAAGTCTCCACTCTTTAACCATGTATAATCTTGTCTGGCAAATCATGGCCTTTAATATCATCCACAAACGACACAAGTCTTTACAATCTAACATTGCTGAATAGGCAAACTGGATGTATTCCCCATAATAGTATTAGGTTGGTTGGAAAACAATTTCCGATATTTTTCATTCAATGTTAAGTGCAAGATATTACAAATATTTTATATCTAAACTGTGTCACCGAACATTGATGTTATTTTCCCCTTTCCTTTTTAAAAAACTCAATCATGTTCTGCAGAACCAAAAACAAAAGCAACAATTTTCCTTTACAAAACTATCAAACTAAACACAATGAATAAATATTTTTTAAAAATATAAAGAACTTGAAACATAAAAAGTTTACCCCTATGACCGGATTCAGGATTAAATAACCTGAAAAGGGTTGATATGCCACAAAACATGATCAAACAACCATCTATCTATACATCTCTGCCGTAAAACAAAACAACCAAATCTAACAGCATGAATATTTGAAAATACAAACACCATAATATATTTTTTTATTTTTTTTAATTACTGGATTCAGCATTAAATAACACTAAAAGGGTTGATATCCCATAAAGGAAAACAACAAAACAGCCATCTATCTTTACTAAACGTTAGAGAAAAAGTGTCGAATTCGATTTTCTTTGATCTTTTTGGAGTTAGTTAAGAACTCACTTGCATCATGGACATATTTGCTGATGATACAACAATCTATAACCTACATGAAAGAAGAACAGATGTATATAAATCTAAGATAAAGGCAAAATCGTTAGAAATGTAATGTAATCCCCCATTAAGAAGCGTTAGAACTACGCTGAGGTAGCTTTGTATTCCCGGGTGACGCCAGATAACCCAAGGATTTAAGATAGAGAAGATAAATATGCATATTTTATTTCATGTCAAAATAGATATTGTTTGAAAATCAGAGAAATGTATTTTTATGGCTAAAAGTTGACGACAGGAAATTTCACTTAGAACCTTGTCTGGCCTTAGATGAACCCCAGGGTCGGAGGTCAGAATTGACATCTGTCCTTGAAAATCATACTTAGATTCAGTGTGGGAATTGTACCCACGCAAAACCTTGGGGCTTAGGATTTTGTGGAGATTCGTGGCGAAATCTTATTGGCTAGGGAGAAGCACTACCCCATCCACTTACCTTACTATAAATACGACTGTCGTGCGAAAATTAGTCAGTTTTCAGAGAAGAGTTTTGGAGTTGAGTCGAAGAGAGTTTCAGATCAGAGTAGAGAAGAGATGTGACCCCTCCCCACCTCATTCATCCGTCGGTTGCTGTCTGTGAAGAGAGTTGAGACTTTGAAAAGAACTTACAAAATCTGAATGAGAATTGTAAAAACATTTGTACATAATTTTATGAGAATTAAGCTTTTGTAGATAGACTACAATCGTTGTCTTTCTTCCTGCCTGCTGCTTCGATATTCGCTTTCAGCATACCAGATTATGTAACAACCTCCGAGAAGCCTAGACAACCACATGCCGAGATCCAGTGAAATAAGAGTCCTAGCCACCTCTTCGAACGAGGTGCTACAGAAAATAACCCTCAGTCCGTAGTGGAATGGGTCCGTAAATGGATTGTAACATTTAATGCTAGTAAGACTAACAATTAAAAGAAGACAAATAACACCCTACCCGTGAATTTTTCCTTCATCCTCCTCGGCTTTACATTCACAGGAATATGAACTAGAACAAATACATTGAGGACATGCTGCATAGAAGGTGGGTTCCCTCTATCTTGCTAGAAGACTACTCACACATGAAAGTATCCTTTACCTCTACAAAGCTACCATTCATTCATGCATGGAGTATTGTTGCCACATCTGGGCTGGTGCATCCACCAATAGTCTCTCCCTCTTGGATAGGGCCCAAAACAAAGTCTTCAATCTAATAGGTCCAAATTTGTCAACTAAGCTCCAACCCCTGTCGCCTCACCCCAATATTGCATCCCTGTGCCTGTTTTACAAGTATTTTAACAGAATATGCTCTGATGAACTTGTTGCACTTGTTTCCTCGCAACATACATATCTCCGACAAATCCAAAATCATATCCATTCGCTGTTGGGGTCCCTAAATGCCAGAAAGCTTTCTACTTTAATAGTTTTTTTACTTTGAACAGCTAGACTTTGGAACCCCCTTCCTGCTACTTGTTTCCTAGATTGTACTGATATGCAAAAGTTTAAATGCAATGTTAACCAAGATTTTGTTAATCTTTCCTAGTCATGGTCCTAAATGTAGCCGGCAAAATGATTTGTTAGCGGTGAATGGGAGTAAAAAAAAAAAAAGAATCATGTGAGTAGTGGAATCGAAGATCCGTTTGATCTTGTATTTTAATAATTTTGCATATTGGATTTCTGAGGTAACACAAATGTAACTATCGCTATATTATCTAATGCCAATGAGCACTATTACCACATTAGATAACTCACATAAAAGTTTATATGATATCAAACAGACCACGGCAAATCAAAAAGTAGAAAGAATTATTGTAACATGGCCGCTACTTTTCAACTGTGTCATTTCAAACTTTTCAGACCCACACGTTGTCTGGTATCGTTGCAAAGTAACAAAAAAAGGTAAGAATTTATTCAAAGTTCTTTCAACATTTCATTATCTTTCACAAACGCTCTGCCATATAACATGTGATTTTTAAAAGTCTCTCCCTCCTCGCCACTTCACATGTCCATCTTCCTCGGTGCACTTTGCTTCTCTTTCGACTCGACCACGTGCTCTCCTTTTTTGCTCCTTTGTTTTCTCCTCCTTCCTGTGATATCAATGCATGCACACTTGCTTAATTTGCATATGTGCTAAGACAACTGCTGCTGCTTACATTTTCCCTAGTCAGCTATGCTTGGACTGCTGCTGATTTTCTCATGCGCAATATACGTGCTATGTTACAACATCATCATCTTTCGCTTTAGCAATTTGATTATGAAGAACCTCATTTTGAAAGCACATAAAAAGAGAGAAGACGCAAATATGTAAAAAAAAAAAAAAAAACTTTCATTTTTTTTTTACTTATTTTCATTTTTTTTTTTAAGAAAAGGTAAAGAATCAAATTCTATACGCTTGGTTGATACAAATATCTTCTTTTTTTCCGCCTTTTTTGTCATTGTAAAAACCTTTTAAAACAACGTCATCAACACTTTGGGCTCTTAAAATATCCATTTAGAATATCCCAAACCAAAATGGCCGATAATTTTTAATCAAACATTTTATACGTCAATTTGTAAATGCATTTAACAAGAAATCAGCAAATTTATTCCCAAAAGCAGAGAATCATGTTTATAATAAATGATTTGCATATTGATTGTGAAACGCTGTGAATATTTGTACATTAGACAATCGTGCATCTCAGTTTAAACTTGAGTTTTCGCCAATAAATTAATAATTAAATGTTTTGTTCAGAGGTCAAAACTGTGTTCCTAATACCAAATGAATGATTAATGTACGAGGTTTCTTTAATAAGTTTCCAGACTTTTTTTGTGCGGGCATTGAAAAATTGTCATAGACGCTTAAAAATTCAGTATGTTATTGCGATATATCTTATGAGATGACAGACCAATTTTTATAATTTCCAGTTCAAATCAACAGCTACAGCAGAAATGGGAATACACCCTACTAAAGCCTAATTGTCACAGTTAGTGAATTTCAAAAATGTAGTTGAGTGAGGACACTTTAGAAGAACGATATGCAATAAAATTCTGTTTTAAATTTTGGAAAAATGCCACAGGAACGTATGGAATGCTTCAGACTGCTTTTGAAAAATTCTTGCATGAATCGAGCATCAGTTTTTTAGTGGCATAAGAGATTCAAGGAAAGCAGGGAGTGTGAGGGACAATGAGAGGTGTGGGAGGAATAAAGAAGTCACAGCACCAGTTGGTTGGCCAAATAAAGAATTTCATAGATAAGGACTGTCCTATGTCTATAGAAACAACAAGTGCACAGTTTGATGTCTCCCTGTGACTTTTCGTTATTCCCTAAGCTCAAGGAAAATGGAACAATTACATCGAGGGCATTGCCAAGGCCGCTGCAAGGAAGGTGGGCTCTCTCTACCGTGCTAGAAACCTTCTAACACCCGAAAGTATCCTGTACCTCTATAAGGCCACTATTCGCCCATGTATGGAGTATTGCTGTCATATTTGGGCCGGTGCATCGGCTACTAGTCTCTCGCTCCTTGACAGGGTTCAAAAGAGGGTCGCAAATCTGATAGGCCCTAAACTGGCATCTAAACTTCAGCCTCTGTCCCATCGTCGAAACGTTGCATCCCTCTGCCTGTTCTACAAGTATTATAATGGTGAATGCTCTGAAGAACTGCAAGCACTTGTGTCCCCACGACGTGAACACCCTCGACAGACCCGACAAGCTGCAAAATCCCACCCCCACACTGTAGAGATCCCTAGATGTAAAAGATCTTTCTACTCCAGTAGTTTCTTCCCCAGAACTGCTAGACTTTGGAATTCCATTCCAGGTCACTGCTTCCTCAACAATACTGACATGCATAAGTTCAAGTGCAACGTGAACCAACATCTCGCTGCCCTAATCCCTACATAGTACCCCAGTAGATGTTTCCCCTGATAGTAGCCCCCTACACCAAAGTGGCAATGTGCCTTGTTTGGGGTGAAAATGTAATAAAAAAAAAAAATTAAAAAAAAAAAATAATAATTGAGGAAATGAAGGAGGCTGTAACGAAGGTCATTGACACACTCCCACAAGAGCACTTCCAATTGGGCCTTCCAGAAACTGTTGGAACGATACAACGAGTGCATTGCAGCCGGAGGAGATTATTTCGAAGGAGACTAGAGTTTCATGTGTGTACTATCAATTAATGTGACCATATGAAAAATGTTTGGTAACTTATTGAAGGCGCCTCATATATTTGCTGAGGAAACATGAAGGGAAAAACGAATGTACACATATTCAAGGCAATGAGAGAAAGCCTAAAAAATGCGCTTCAGTCTGTAATGGAATGGGGCGTAAATGGTTGGTAATATCTAATGCTACTTAGACTAAGCTTCAATAACTAGAAAATCCCATCTCAATCAACGATTGCCATGATAAATAACACCCTACCTGAGAGTTCATCTTTCAAACTTATCGGCTTAACATTCACAAGCAACATGAATTGGAACAAACACATTGAAGATATTGCCAAGGCTGCTGCAAAGAAGGTGGGCTCCCTCTACTATGCTAGAAAATTAGTCACTCCAGAGAGCATCCTATATCTTTACAAAGTCACAATTCGCCTAACTTATAGCCCTTTTGCACCCTCCATGCACATATCCCTGACTAATCCTACAAGCAGCAAAATCCCATCCCTTCACTTTGAGGATCTTAGATGTCGGAAAACCTTCTACTCGTATAGCTCCTTTTCTTCAAACTACTAGACTTCCTGTTTCCTACTTCCCTGGCTGTACTAGACTGCAGAATTTTAAATGTAATGTGAACAGACAGCTCAACTCGCCATAGTTCCTTATTAGATATGATTCTTTACATTTAAAATGGCCATATACTTTGTTTGGAGTGATATATATTGGTAGTAATTATTTGTAAGTGTGTCCACCAAAAGAGTTCTCAATGTTTAGACAGAGCCAAAATGAGTGAATTTAGTTTACAAACAAATGGCTACACATAAGCATACATGTTTCAGCGAAAACCCAGTACGGGAATCGCTTCGTCAGGCCAAGGACATCTCTGCCATATAAATGGTATTAAAATTATTCCCAACTTGCATTTTGGCACAAATGCACTTTTGTAAATAATTGAATTCATTCAAAATGTATCGCAAAAAACAAAAGCAAATAAAATCTCTCTCTCTCTCTCTCTCTTTCTCTCCCTCTCTCTCTCTCTCTCTCTCTCTATATATATATATATATATATATATGTAGATGGGTGTGTGTGAAAATATGTGTGTATATAAGGACACTTTTCAACCTATATAATTAACAAATTTTTAATCTACAAATTTGAAATTTTGTATATAGGGTATTCAGACATGTGGAAAATTTTTTAATCTGTTTTCATCATGAAAAAATGCTAAGGGGTCAAAATTGTTAAATTGTACGTAGGGGTGGATCGATTTTTTTCTAATTGTCAACTGTTTCACAAATGCGCATGCGTGAATCATTCAAATAACAAATTCTTAATGTTAAGAATAAGTAGGTTGAAAAGCACTTTGTTACGATCGTGTCAAGCTGATCTAATGGTTATCGTACTTGGCTCATTGTCTTTAGGTTTTCGTTTCGATCTCAGCTTGAGTATTTTTTTACTTACAAGAAGTGAACTGTTTAGAAAAAAACATAATACTCGCACGCATATGTCTCAGTTTCTTTCTGTTTTTTTTTTAAATTCGCCTTTTTAAGGAATTTTTTTTTTTTTGACATGGGAGTCACCACTTATCAAGGCCCGGAAGCCACTCGGGGATAAGGGCTATTGCATGTACAGTAGTCACTGGGATAATATCGTAGTAATCGTTAGTAATGGAGATTTGATAAAGTGTCTTACTTAAGGGGGCGGTTTATCAGGAATTTGTTTATGTTGGACTTGAAGACATCCAAGTTGTAGTGAGATGGGAAACAGGCAAAACCGGGTTACGCCAGGTACATCGGGTATAGATAAATATTTGTGTGATAAATATTTGATCTTAATTGAACAAGAAGAGTTCAAAATTATCTTGAATTCTTGATAAAATTATTTATAAAAAAAGTAAATGACTTGAGTGCCATCAGCTATAATCGAAACTGAAACCAAAACCTATGAAGAATTCTTGGTAAAATTATGTATTACAAGAAATGGAAGTCCATAACAATTAAACGACATTCACTCAGATGTAAGCGTGACACACAAAATAAATAACACAAACGCTGTCGTATTAATATATAGATTATATTTACATTTATATCAAGTTTATGCTGTTTTATCGTGCAGTCGTGTCTTTGGTAGATGTGCAGATTCTTGCACTCGATAAACATGGAACACAAAAAAAAATGCAACAATGAAAAATATTGTATACAAAGTGCTTCAACTTTTCATATGATGTCACAGCGTACACGCAATCACATTGCATTTTTTATTTATTTATTTTTGCTGTTTTGAACAACTGCAAAGTCACGATACAAAGCGTGATAAAATGAAAATATTCTTACTTGTCAAATACAACCACGGGGAAAATATTTTACACTACCTGGCCGCCTGGCGTTGCCCAAACCTAAAATACACTTAAATTTTAAATTATACAATGTTCGTATTTATTACCATTTCTTTATCGATTATTATATTGTACCCAATACATAGTATTGATTTCAAAAGTTAAAAAAAATATGTATGATACTAAGCCCTCTAGCAGTATTCTTTACCATCTGAGCTAATAACATATGGATATCAAAACTTTAAAAATTAACATAATTAAAAGTATAAATGTATATTTGCGCATGTGTGGAGCATAAAAATTAAGTCGACTTATGCCTGCCAAGTAAAAATTTTTCAATCTTGACACTTTAGCAGGTATTTTTTTTCAGCTAAAAACCAAATTGAACTTGTTCCATGGGTCCAAATATCCCATATATCAAGTTTCATGTCCATAGACCAAAATTGAGACCGTTCTGAATGCACACACACACACACATACACACACACACACGAGGTCAGTTCACTCTATATATCTATAAAAGTGAAAAAGTGTGATGACATCTCTCAACCTATATACTCAACGAATTTTTTATCTAAAATCTTGAAATTTAGTATATAGATATTCAGACATGTGGAAAACATTTTAATAAGTTTTCATCCGGAAAACGGGTTACTAAGGGGTCAAAATTGAAAAATTAGTACTTGAGGGGGGTCATCGGATTTTTATCAGTTTGTCATCTGTTTCACGATTGCTCAAGTGTGAATCGTTCACATGACAGCTTCCTTATGTTTAGAATAAGTAGGTTTGATTACACTTTTTAAAGATCGTGGCAAGCTGACCTAATGGTTATCATACATCCCCCTTCTAAAAATTAAACATGTATGTTTTTCAACATGTTATTTTATTAGTGATCTATGTCCATATATAATTGCTTCCCAAAAAGGACTGAGTTCGGGTTTAATGTCGAGAAAATCCAACTCTCCCAAAAAAAGAAACAGTCTGGATTGGGATAAAAATTTTAAATTGTCTCAGTCTAGAAAGATTTTTGTTCAGTGATTGAAGATAAAACAGATACTAGACTTTACTCCAAGCAAAAATAAGTGTCATTAAATGCAAGAGTAGCTCCAAAAGTAAAGTTGAAGAGCCACTAAGACAGCTGTGGTACCATGAAAACGAGCGGCCTTCTGTGCTCCAGAATTTATTTTTCTATGTATTCAGCACCATTCTTAAGGCACTTTTGCCAGGAAGTCAATGACGCATCTCTGCTTCTGACACTCGTCCATGACAGGGGTTGCTTTCTTAGAATCTCACACCGTCAATATCTGCAACAGAGAGATGAAAACTATCTTGTATTTATTTCAACGTTGCTTAACTTCATTAATCTTACACGTACTGGTGTGTAATGTGTTTATGCTTTATATGCTGCGATGCCTCTGTTCAGTCTCAAAAGACAATGGATACCCCTTGTAAGGGTAGCCGTGCATGAAATTGTGAGGCAAGAGTTGTGCAAGCCGCAACCACGCCTCTCCTGAATCGGCACTGCTTGGGTTCAGTGGCAAAGAGAAGTGCTAGATGACTGTAAACAGTGCCGAGATAAGCAGAGAGTGCATACAGCATCTGGAATTCCCAAAATTGTCACCCATTTTAGTGCTGGCCAGGCTCAACATTGCTTAACTTCAGTGATCTAACGGGAATTGGTGTATCAATGTGAATTATGCTGTATATATATATATATATATATATATATATATATATATATATATATATATATATATATATATATATATATATATATATATATATATATATATTATGTGTTGAATCTTAAGCTTTGCACGATTTGCACATATATGGTGACAGAATTATCATATCATAGAAGTTACATCGCAAAAGGAATATTTTTTATCTTGCCTTCGATTAGTCAAATTACGAAGGTAAAAAGAGAGGAACGGGAACATCTCTGACAAAAGATGCTTAATCGAAATCCTTTTGCTAAACTATGAAAAACAATTGGAGTTCCCCAAGCTGTCATAGTTACAATTCGTCATGACAAGACGTGTGTATATGCATTTATATGTGTGCACATTAAATATATCCATTCCAAGAGAACCTGTGTATAGAGAGGAGGTTGTATAATTATGGTGGAAAAGAGATGGAGGAATGCAAAGGGTGCTACGAAAACTTATTCCCAACTTTTACTCCATTTGATAAGCCTTTACCTGCAGGCCACCAAACAATTGCCACAAGAATGAAAGGCATCAATAACTAATAAACGCACGATTTGAATGCAGACATTAGACAATCCAGAGTGTTCGAACAAGTAAAAGTTATGAACTTTGTTGACTGCCTCTTAGTTTATACTTCTCAGATAGTTCCCATCCTTTAGTATTCTTAAAGGGGCTTAAATGATAATTATTCATTTATAACCTAGCCACAAAGCCACCTTTGACTCCATTTGCTAAGCCTTTACCTCGGGGCCATGAAAATGCAATTGAAATGCCATGACCTAAAGAAGTTTTTCTCTCTATTTTATCCACTTCTTTTCTGTAACATTTATTTCCTATTTTTTTTTTTATTTAATGTATATATATATATATGTATTGGCGGATGCTCTGACGAGCTACAAACCCTTGTACCCCCTCGACCTCAATACCCCTGACAAACCTCACAAACAGAAAAATCCCACCCCTACACAATAGAGATCCCTAGATGTAAGAAAGCCTTCTACTCCAATAGTTTCTTCCCCAGAACTACTAGACTTTGGAATTTCCTTCCGAGTTCCTGCTTTCCCAACTGTACTGACATGCACAAGTTCAAGTGTAATCTGAACAGACACCTTGTTGCTCAATCCACTTCATAATATCCCTGCAACTTATGTCCCCGATAGCATCCCCCTACATCAGAGTGGTACTGTGCTTTGTTTGGGGTGAAATTGGAATTTAAAAAATAAATAAATAAAAAATAAAACTTGGCCTTTTTAAGAATTAATAGAGAAAAGGGTGTTTTATTTTTTTAATTAAAGTGGTTAGAGGAGTTCTCTGGCTATCAGTGATTTCATTATTAAAGGAAGAAGTGCGGTTAGATATTCTACCCTTTATTAATGTTGAAGTGGCCCTAATATAAGGGTATATTTTTCTTGGTGTAGTGTTAATGGTATGTGGATTTCTGTTAGAATTTGAGGTAGGATTATGGTTAATTTTCTAACCTGTATTCCGAGGAGAGTTTAGAGTAGTATAAGTGTTTTGAGAAAAATAAGGTGATTTATTATTATTATTATTATTATTATTATTATTATTATTATTATTATTATTATGATCATCCCTTTATTCATTAATATGTTGTTGGTAGTGATGTGGTTGTTTGTAGGTGAAACGGTTGACGGAACTGTCAATTTACTAATTGGAGTTATATTTTGAGTAGTAGACAGATGGTACATTTCTGTTATGGGATGATTATTTCCAACTATTGTAAGGGTAACTTAGTAACAGTACATGAACATATGACACTCCTATGGATGCAATCGTGTTATAGTGGGCAGTCTTGCTTACTGTTACAATTGCAGTTAGTTTTTGGCATTAAGGAGGAAGGGGTGGTCTGAGCTAATTTGATTTTTTGTTGTTCGAAGCTATTATTGTCTGTGAAAGATAGGGCATTGTAGAGTAGGAAATTTTAATAGAATTTTTATTAAATATGGTACTATATCTATACGGTTGCTTAAAAGAATTTTCTACAATCTTAAAAAATTCCTTTTGTTTTGACATTTGAGCGGAAAAGGGGTGAAACCAAATACTTTTCTTTTTCCTAAAACGATTGCGGAGGTTTGGCTTGTTATGATTATTGCACTGGACGGAGCTATGTTGGTAAAGCGGTTTGTTATTGTAATTATTATTTAACTAAGTAGATTATTTTCTGAAATATGATTTATTTTTAGTCATGTTGCGTAATTACAGATGTTCAACAGTTGATAACGGGATTATTATGGTTATATTGTATTTTTCATTATACCCTGAATTTTTTAAGGCGTTATTGAAGAAGGTTGCATTTTGGTTGAAAGTGTTTTGTCTGCAGAAACTCTTCTAGGGACAGAGGGTACTATGGATTTTATAATAGAATGGAAAACTTGTGAACATAGAAAAGATTTAAATTAGGCTTATTGTAGGGACTGTAAAATTCTGTATTAAGGTTGAGCATAGTATCAAGAAAATTATAAGTATTTTGTCCGGTTCAATTGCTATTCATTAGCTAGATATGTTAGGAATTTAGTCTAAGTAACATTGATTATAAACTAAAATGGCTAATTCTAGTTAAGGCAAATAAATATATTCCTAATAAGAAAAAAGATGTAATGTGTGCAGTTTGGAATCTTTCCATATAGTCACTTCCAACGATAATTTGTTGAATAAAAAACAAGAAATCATCCAAAGTTGTATACACAGAACTAGATACATGATAGCATATTTCGAACCTATGGTAAATTAAGACTAATAATATCAACTATAATTCATACATCAGATCTAGACTAAAGTTAAAAGTTTCGTATTTTTCATAAGAATAAGTGTAATTAATATAGTTATGGCATGATTAATGATTACAATTCGAATTAATAGATGGTGAGTCATTGAATAAAGAACATCAAATGGTAAAAGGGTGAGTTAAATGAGGAAAATATACAAGTATAAATAGTAATTTGATGTAAGTTTTTTTCTTTGCTGATTTAGTTTAGATCATTTACTCTAGTACACTCAATGAAAACAGTTTATGTAAAAAGTCTTGAGTATCAATATTATAAAACATATTTCAATTGAAAATACGGGAAATTTTAAGTTATAATTTAAATCAGATTTTTGGTCTCTAAGCTAATTCTAAGAAATAATTCTTTGTACAATAGTCACATCCATATCTTTAATTATTGGTTATATATATATATATATATATATATATATATATATATATATATATATATATATATATATATATATATATATATATTTCAGAGGAAACATAATTTAATTTAAATAAAAAGATCAAAGAAACAAAAAAAAAACGGGCAGGTGGAATTAAGGAAATTTTAACAATTCCACCTGCCCGTTTTTTGTTTTTTTTTTTGTTTCTTTGATCTTTTTATTTAAATTAAATTATGTTTCCTCTGAAATATATATATATATATATATATATATATATATATATATATATATATATATATTGTATAGCTGAGGTCATATTGGAGATCATATATAAAGAGATGACGAGTACATATATTATATACGATGGTGATAAGAGAGAGAAGACATATTTATAACAGAGTGAGAGGAGAATTCATTATTGAATGAGTGTGTAGTACTGTTCTTTTACACAGAGGGGGCCAATGATTACTTATTATGGATAGGGAACACATTACTTGGAAGGGTTACATAAATTTCATATTAAGATGATTAACACATTACCTTCAATTGTTGAATGACGACACGAAGACAACAGTTATAAAAATCGATGATGTTCTTTATTTCATTTGACCGGTCGAAATGATGATGACGTCCGGAATTCAAATTCGTTTCTACATGGTTAAATGTTTTTCCTTCTAAAGAGACCCTCCTCTGATCATGTCAACTCTTTCCGAGTGCCTTTGCTGACTCTCGAACCTGTCTGCTCTACTGCCCGACTTTGACTAAAACTGAGAAATTACCTTTTTGCTGTGACGTCAGATGTATGGTTTCAAACGTGATCGACTCACGTGGGTAAGCATACGGTTCCAAAACTCACTTTTGCAAACAAAGAATTCTGAACTAACCTATTTTTCAACCTAACCTATTTTTTTTATTCAGTTTTCATGAAAGAATGAACAATTAAATTCTTTTCACAATACAAACATATCTGTTGCCTCTTAATGTTTCTTCAAGCATAAAACCCCCGGTTCTTGTTCAAAATTACGCCTTTATTAAACAAAAAAATAATTTTTTTTCAAATCTGTACTATGTACGCACCCGTGACGAAAGAGATATATCATATTCCAAAAATCACATAAATCGATTAAGTAATTTCCAAAACAATAGCTAAATTCTAACATTCCAATTTG
The DNA here is from genome assembly GCF_053919585.1 of Euprymna scolopes. Lineage (NCBI taxonomy): Eukaryota > Metazoa > Mollusca > Cephalopoda > Sepiida > Sepiolidae > Euprymna > Euprymna scolopes. The sequence goes on from NC_136502.1 coordinate 115,322,068, forward strand.
TGAATCTATTCTGAACCTTGCATTCAAGGTTCGAGTCTCGACTTATTCTAATCTCATTTTCCACTTATCTAATGTTTTTCTTATTTACACGAAAAGGGGACAGCCTTTTCTTGTAACATATATATATATATATATATATATATATATATATATATATACATATATATATATATATATATTTCTTGCTATAGAAAAATAAACACTGCTTAATAGATATTCATTTAATGTAATTTCTAATTTAACCTGAATAAAGTTGTTTAAAAGCTAATATCATGATAGACTGATCAAAGTTTTAACTCTGTTAAGTAAAACATCATCATCATCATCATCATCATCATCATCATCATTACCCGTAAGAGTTATGCCACGAACACCGACTGAAATAGTTATTGCATTTAACTATTCATTGCTTCGCGTGAGGAATATTTCGTTTGGAAGAATTATATTTCTTTTCAAATGTTCTTTTTATTGAAATCAAATATAAAATTCACACCAGAAATGTTTCTGAAATTGAAGACGGTTTCAAATAATTACATCGATGCAATTCCATTCTCATAAGTTTCAATATAAGAATCATGGAAAGAAACACATAAATAGATAATATGAGAAAAATACATAAGATAATTAAATATGAAATGTGATACATATCTCGTCATTCTATATCAAGCTATATATTACTCTTATCTATGGCGAAGTATATATCACGCCCTTCTATAGTGAGGTACATATCTCGCCCAACTGTGATGGGGTACATATCTCGTGCATCTATAAGAAAGTACTATCTCGTCCTTCTATAACGAGGTATATATCTCGCCTGTCTGTGACGAGGTACATATCACGCCCATCTATAATGAGGTATATATCACGCGCATTTATAATGAGGTACAAATCTCACCCATCTATAACGAGGTACATATCACGCCCATTTATAAGGAAGTACATATCACGCCCATCTATAATGAGGTATATATCACGCCCATCTATAATAAGGTACATATCTCTCCCATTTATAACGAGGTACATATGACGGCCATTTATAAAGAGGTACATATCATGCCCATCTATAATGAAGTACATATCTCGCCCATCTATAACGAGGTACATATCTCGCCCAACTGTGATGGGGTACATATCTCGTGCATCTATAAGAAAGTACATATCTCGTCCTTCTATAATGAGGTATATATCACGCCCATTTATAATGAGGTACAAATCTCTCCCATTTATAACGAGGTACATATCACGCCCATTTATAACGAGGTACATATCACGCCCATCTATAATGAAGTACATATCTCGCCCATCTATAACGAGGTACATGTCTGGCCTATTTATTTTGAGGCACATATCTCATTCATCTATAATGATGTACATATCTCGCTCATATATAATGAGGTACATATCTCACCCATCTATAATGAGGTACATATCTCCCTCATCTATAATGAGGTTCATATCTCACCCATCTATAATGAGGTACATATCTCATTCATCTATAACGATTAACATACCTCCCCCCATCTATAATGAGGTGTATATCTCACCCATCTATAACGAGGTACATATCTCGCCCATCTATTATGAGGTGCATATCTCATTCATTTATAACGATGTACATATCTAGCCCAAGTATGATGAGGTATGTATCTTATCTTTCTGTAATATATCTTATAATTACATGCATATTTATATGATTAGATGCAATAAGATATATAAATAACTAATATCTGCATCGTATCACATCTCATATTTCACGATATCAATCTCATTTCTCTACTTTTTGTTTTTATTATTGCTAACTTTTACTCGTCCAAAATAAGACAATTGACGCTGAGACGTTAGAGACTACTGTGATCTAGGATGTGTCTATAGGTATGCTCACCTCAAGTTTGGAGTCATACAGCGAAGTGTGTTTCACATTACATTTAAACTTCTACAGGAAAGCAGGAAGCAAGACAGGAATTCCAAATGTTTTGAACAAATAAGCTATTAGAGTAGAAAGTTCTCTAGTATTTGCATCACAGAGGCACCAAAGCAGTTTACGAGAACATATTCCATTAAAGTACTTGTAAAACAAGCACATGGATGCAACATTGAAGTGATGGGACAGTGATTGGAGCTTTGTAGATAGTGTGGAATTAGATTAGAAGCTGCTTTTGGACCCTGTCTAAAAGTGTGAGAGTTAACAGTTGGTGCACCAGCCAAGATGTGACAACAAATACTTCATGCAAATGATGGCTTTGGAGGGATATAGGATATTGGCAGCTGTGGGAAGTTTTCTAGCATTTTAGAGAGGAGCCCACATTCTTTGCAGCAGCTTTGGCAGTATCTTTTATGTATATGTTTCCCTTCCTATGACTTATTTTGAAACTGGTGAGAATGAAACCTTCTCAACCATACACTGCCTGAAAATATTTCCCTCAAGCTCCTAGGGTTAACATTCACATCAACATGAATTGGAACAAATACATTGAGGAAGGTGGGCTCTCCTTACCGTGCTAAAAAGATACTCACACCTGAGAGTATCCTGTATCTCTACAAGGCTACAGTTCACCCATGCATGGAGTATTGTTGTCACATCTGGGCTGGTGCACTTAATTTGCTTGTGACACCCCTAATATTGAGAAATTTTAGTATAGAACTCCTAAGTTTTGATGACCCTACAGGATCTTCCTCATGAGAAGCGATTGAAAACAATATTACCCTCAATGTATCATCGACATGATCAACATGACATGATTCAAGTCTATAAGATCCTGACAGGAATAGAAGAAGGTAAACCAACACTGACAACTATGAGGAGGATTTTGTAGCTTGCTTGAAACATTGTGTGTAGTGTAAAAAGGCTGTTTGGAGACTATGACAATGCAGTTTATGGGAATGGTCTATTCAGTAGAGAATGGTGACAATATTGAAAAAAATTACAATAATTTTCAATATCTATTTATTAACATAGTGTCTGTACAAGATGGTATATGAGTGGATTTCCTAAAATTTTCGAGAATACATCTCTTCAACAGAGGAGAAAAGAAATTGTAAACAGCTTATGAACGAGGCTTAAATTTTTGTTTGAGTCAGCTCCCGAAAGTAGCAACCAGGCATCAGTCTCGCAACTGAGCTGGTTCGCATATTGTTTAGTCTGTTTCACAGATATTACTTCTCAGTACATCAAACAGAACAAAGGGTTTCAGCGTCAAGCTCTTAAGAAGTATGGCATATTGAAGACTATGAAGTGTTTCGAGACTATGGGTGATCAATAGCTAGAATGAATGGCTGCAATGGGTTATCAATGCTACAGATGTCAACAATTTTAAGGAACGACTGGAGAAGCATTAGCAATATTACTTTTCATGCTCACATTTTTTTTATTGTAATATACAATAGAAAAATGTAAGCATGAAAAGTAATATGGTTAAGCTTAAACACGGAAAATAAAGGATTAGTTGTATAAACTGGAAAAGAAAAGGACAAGATATTCTAGTAAAAAATATAATAAATTTATAATTTTAAATATTGCAGCATTAAGAATTGATTATATAATGTTATAAATATAATTTTTTTTTAAATTCTTAATGTTGCAATATTTTAAGTTATAATGTTACATGATAAGGGCTGTCCCCTTTTCATGTAAGTATAAAAATAGAGAGATTACTTAAAATGAAAATAAAATGAGAGAAAGCAGAAATCGAACCTTGGATATAAGTTTTAAAGAACAATAGGTTTAAATGGAATGTCCAGTAAATTGTTAATTCTGATGAAATAAATAATAAATAAACTATTCAATTGTTAGAAAGAATGTGGATAATAAAATATGGGTTAAATAAATTAGATATGTAGGTTGAATTCCTTTGTGAAAATAACAAAAAAAAATAGGTTATTGGAAAATCAGAATGTCTGGGAAACGTGCAACTCGCGCATGTTGAAACACGTGAATTGTGATCACGTGGCCGGACATGCATGGATTTCTCAATATAGGAAGTGATAGTTAGTCAGTGAAAAACTCAGAGAGGGTCTGGGAATTCGAACCTCTAGGAAGCGAGACGGTCACTTTGAAACTAAAATGTGAAGCTTTGAATTCTTGATGATGAAAACCACGGCCGGTCGTGAAGAAATAAACCCATCATGTGTTTCGATAAAGCTCGTCTTTGTGTTTGTGATTCTTACAAAAAGGTAAAGTGAATTGTTATTATATGTCTGTGTTATAAAATGTTGTGACATACACATCTCATATCCACAATGTGAATCTACATCTCATATCTACACTAAGACTGTCTGAACACTATCTCCTCACTCTAAGAGCTTCACATAGCAACACATCTATTAACCTAAGAATGAACATATTTTTAATATATATGAATCGTCATAACACGAACAATCTCTTACAACACATCTCTCTTCTAAGACTGTGCTTATAATAAGACCTCTAAGATATAACAATAAATTTATTATATTTTTACTAGAATATCTTGTTCTTTTCTTTTCCAGTTTTAACAACTAGTCCTTTACTTTTCCATACTTAACCATATTATTTTTCATGCTCGCATTTTTCTATTGTTATCCATGATTTTTCTAAGCTTCCAATAAATTCACTTGTTCTTTGTTTAATTACAGTCTTATTTTTTTCTCCCATAAACACATATGTAATAACAATGTATAGCACTCGTCTGCTCTCAATAAAATCACCCCAATTATCTCCCTTTCATGCTTTCATTAATGAATTAGTAGCAACAGTAGTCGCTGAAGTGACGTGGTTGCTATGGAAACCAGTCATAAAATAGTCGTTCACCTCGTTGTATTTTTTTTTTACGATTTTGAACACCAATAAATTCATCATGACTTTTGTTTTACTGAATGAAAATTGAATTTTTTCACAATGTAGCTGAGAAGTTAAACTAATAATTGTTTGAAATTTGGTCGAAAAATGAGTGAGTAGTGAAACTTTAAAGCAATTCTAAATGACTAAAACTGCCACTTAATCATATATTCAAACACGGTAGTGTTTGAATGATAAATAATATTCTATCCAATCTATTCAGAGATATACCAGGAATTTATAAATTCTACTCTCCAGTTTTAATGGGAAATTCAAATTTTCAATTTTAATGGGAAATTCCACTCTACAATTTCAATGGGAAATTCTACTTACCAACATACATGGTATTTCTGATTAAACTTTTATTTTTATACATTCACATTTAAATATTGCTCCAAACAAACTTGTGTGGACTTAAGAATTGCCATGGGGCAGGTGAAGAAGAAAAAAGATGAAAAAGGAAATGTTTGACAAAGTTCACGCTAAAGAGTTGATCTTGTCACACGAAGTTCAGCTGAGAATAGAAATGTTTTTTCTCAATGGAGTTAATCAAGAAATATCTCAGCCGTTCCATTTGCTTCAACTTCCTTGACACCAGCAACTCGAATTCAGAATATTCTTTCCAGTTTGGAAGATCACATAATTAAGCAAGAAAGAAAAACAGATTTTACTTGTCCCTATTTATTTACCTCTCCACGAGGGCAAAGTTAGACACAAGGTAGGTTTTTAACGTATGGAATATCCAACTTCCACAAAAAGGAGCACTCTGCGTTGGAACAAAAATAAAAACTGCAACAGTTTAGAATTTTTCTTTCACTGAGCAAGGAAAGAATAAACAAAGTATACCATCAGAACAGGTACTACACTTTGTTTCTAACCAAAAGGCCAAGAAAGTGTTGATCAGTGTTAGATATTAACTTGCTACCCACCTCAAGAAGATATGACACAAAGTCGGAAAGTGGAGATGACCAGCCAGCACCCCTAAATGAGGGGCATTCTGACCTAGTTAAAATTACCTGAGCATCCCCATCGGCATTCCCTGGTAAGGGCGCCTCAAGCAACGAGCGATAAACTGAAAGCCGGGTGGCAAGGCTTGGGAGGGTAGATCTCCTAGGTAATACCCAGACGATGTACCTCAGTTCGACAGTTACGAGGCCAGTTCCTTGCCCTTCAATTGTCGGGCTGATTGTCAAGAATGGATTCTTGATTGGTACTTTCTGCTCAGTTTCAACGCAACCGACACAACAAGGAGGCTCATCTTCCAACATTAAAAATAATGGGAGGGAGTGTTGATCAGTGTTAGCTATAGAAAATGACTCTTTGAACTTTTGTTGCTGATTCAAAAATTCGAACTAAAGAGTCCAGTCATCATTATTGTAATACACATCCGAAAGGAGTTTTCAAAATCAATAACGTTTCAGGAATGTAAGAAAAACATTAAATAATAAACTAAAAATAAATAGAGAAGGAAATAATAATAAATAAAACTCGAAACCAACAGGCAAGTGTCAGGATGTTTTAATGGATGTCCTGCTGATTTGGCAGGCGGACAGAAAGCTCAAGGCGTTTCCATGAATAGTGGTTATAGAGAGGTGCTCGTAAAGTCAAGTCAATTCACGATGCCCCCCCTCCTCATGTGGTACATCATTAACAGATCCAGGCTATTAAAGTTGCATGTTGAAACACATAATTACTTGAGATCTACAATGATCAACCTTCACTAAGGAAATTTAGCCCTTTTATTTATTAACAACTGAAAAACGAATTGAACCGATGATGTTTCTATTTACTTGCTTCTCCACAAGGGCAGAGTTAGACACAAGGTCGGTTTTTAATGTGGGGAAAATCCAGCTCCCAAAAAGGGGCACTCTGGATAACAAAAATTTAAATTGCCTCAGTCATGATGGATTTCTCCTCCACTGACCGAGGACAGAAAAAATGAAGTGTAGCATCAGAACAGATACTACACTGTGATCTTGGCTCGAAGGATAAGGCAAGTCTTAAAGTCTTATTTGAACAGATGATATTTTCCATGAATTAGCAAAATTTATAAAACAAGAATATTAAATCTTAATAATTATAAAACTGGACTGTCTGGGCGTCCTTGCTTGCTTGCTTGCTTGTTTGAATCTTGTCTTGGGCGATCCGGCAATTCCATTTTTTTTTTTTAAACGGATGACATATGAATTTATATATATGCGTATGGGCGTGGCTAAGGAATGAGTGTGGCAAGTTGTATGTTTTAGTTTCGATTCTAGCTGATGGCACCTAAGTCATATATATACTTTTTTAGTTTTTATCTCACAACTAAGTATTAGGTTCGATATAATAATCGATAGAGAATTGTCTCTATACCAATAAATATGCAATCCACATGAATTAAGATATCAAATTTATTAAGTGTGTCTTACAAACGGGCAACACCGGGTGGTCTGCTAGTTTATATATAAATTCTTATGGACCGTTAAAAGTCAGTGTTGCTAAGTTTTCTCCCTTTGTATTAAAGATTAACAAAATGTTGGTTTACATTACATTTAAACTTCTGCATGTCAGTAAAGTCAGGGAAGCAGGTAGCAGGAAGGGAATTCCAAAGTCTAGCTGTTCAATGGAAGAAACTGTTAGAATAGAAGGCTTTCTTGTATTCAGGAACTTCAACAGTGAAGGGGTGTGATTTTGTTGCTAAACGGGTTTGTCAGGGATATGTACGTCGAGGTGGGAGGAGCAAGTGCAACGAGTTCATCAGAGTACATTCCATTAAAATACTTATAAAACAGGCAGAGAGATGCAACATTCTGGCGATGGGACAGGGGTTGGAGCTTAGATGAGAAAATGGGACCTATTAGTCTAGCTCAGTGCTTCATTTGCATGTGAACACTAAAGTTCAATATTTAATAAATTTCACCAAAATTTTAATTTAAATATTTTGTGTTTTTGTTTGTGCTTCAGTCTCATTAGCCATTTAAGTTTCTTTTTCTTTTTTTTTTTCTTTGTTTATCCGCCATTCATTGGACCGGTGAATTATGCCCATGCGTTCAAAGAACTACATAAATTTCCTTGTTGAAAAAAAAAGAAAAATCATTATGACCAACAATAAAAGAATAACATTATAAAGATAAATCAAAATGCCAACACAACACAATTGAAAACAGTTTTTTTATTTAAAAAATTATACAAATCAAACAAAACGTAATAAAAATTTCCTAATCTTTCCTTTTATTTTTACAAACGTTTTTTGAAAGACAAAAATAAAATAATAAGACTGACGAAGCTTTTCAAATAGTAAAGACGAAATATTAATCTCTCCACATGAGTTAATATGATTCTACTATGTCGGCATATATATATATATATATATATATATATATATATATATATATATATATATTCCATTTGTCTATGAGTTATTTTATCCACTGTTTTATTTTCTTCTTCACATGAGAACCTTATTGGTTAATCATCCATACTTAAATGCATTGAAAACGGTTTTTTTAGTATTTTACTCTAAGGAAGATTGAGGAAAACAAAATTTTATATCAAAAAAATTTGATACAAGAGATAAGAATATATAAGTTATGTTAAATAATGAAAATTATGTGTTGGAGTAAAGTAAGTTGAATGAATAGTAGTCACAATTCAATATATTCATAGAGTAAATATATGCGTAGGTAAGTATTATAATTATGTGAGTATTTGGCAGCGTGGCATTGTGTATATATGTTGGCTTACCTTGTTTCTGTCCCACCGTAAGAAATGTGACATTAGGGTCGTATAGTGGGTTTTAAAAATCAGCGCTCTAGACAAGGGGCACTCAGGCTCTGAAAAGGATGTTAGCACAACCTTGTCAGCATTCCTCAACACAGGCGCCTCAGGCGATTAGCAATAAACTAATCCCTTGTTTTGTTAATTTTAGATTAATAAGAATGTCTATACTCTCAGAAAATGAAACGCTTTCTTCCTGTTTCATTATATTTTTTACAAAGTTAATAGAATACATTTATTGGCAAATGAAAATTCCATTAGAACTTTATCTTGCAAATACTTCCTTGCAAAAATAAAAAAAAAGCCATTTGCATCTTATTGTGAATTAAACGATATAAAATACAAACAGTGACACAGTCATATATATATATATATATATATATATATATTCACACACACACACACATATATATATATATATATATATATATATATATATATATATATATATATACAACAAATTCCTTATATATATATATAGTGTTATAATGGAATAATTCCAGAGGAAATCCGGGTATGAGAGCTCAATGTGGTAAACAGAGTAATAACATAAAAATATAACACGGAAATTACATAATTGTCGATGCAATAATTTATTTCAACCTTATGGTATTTTCAAGCATCTAAACTAGACAATTACATTTTTGATCAAAAATGTAATTGTCTAGTTTAGATGCTTGAAAATACCATAAGGTTGAAATAAATTATTGCATCGACAATTATGTAATTTTCCGTGTTATATTTATATATATATATATATATGTGTGTGTGTGTGTGTGTGTGTGTGTGTACTATGATAATTCTTCTGTGGTGCTCAACCTTACAGACAATAATGAACTCTTCTGCTCATAAAGACCAGGAGAGTATGATTCTCGGCAGTCATGCACGAGTCCTGCACTCGTGACAATCGGACTGGCGTATACCCACACTCTTCATTTGGTGTATTTGTTTTTCTGTTATTTCTTTTATATATATATATATATATATATATATATATATATAACAGAAAAATATATATATACATACGTTTTATTTTTATTACCGTATCTTTCTGTTAAGTTACATTATTCTTTCAGCTACTTGGCCGATTTTTGACCGTCTGTAGCATCCTCAGACTTTTATATCCTCAGACTGCTCTACAACGGTATTGAGCACTTTCTTCAGTTTTTATTAATTACCATTTCCACTATATATGTATTTTTTTTTTTTATTATTTTTTTAGCGAGTTCTGTTTTTCTTTTGGACCCTTACGAGATGACAGCACTGGCAACGAGGGATTATTTTTTGATAGATTATATTTATTGGCAAATGAAAAACATTATGTTTCAACCTAGACAATTAATTTAGAGCTACGTCTTACAAATACTTCGCCACTAAAAGAAACGATTTGCATCTAATTACGAAAATACACAGTCACACAGCCATACATGTATGCATAGAGATGCAAACTGGTTTTAAAAAGTTGTAGATTTTCTTTCTCTGTACATTTTGGTTTGTTTATTTTGTCATATGACGTGTCAACACTTTCTGGCTTATTTATTGACAAATACAGTCACTAAGGTAAAAGTTTGCATGTTTAAACTAATTAATATTTACAAATATTTATTAAATATTTGCTTTAATTAATTATTCATAATGAAAATGTATTTGTGTGTCACAGGAAACAGTTTCATGTCATATGTAAACTTTATAAAGAATGCAATTTTATGTCAAACTACACATTTCCAAACTGAAGCCTCAATATCGGATAGAGTTTCATATCCAACAGTTCAAAATTAGAGTTAACCGAAATCATGCTAAATACAACTAAAATGAAAACCACTGAACTCTTCAGAGTGTGAATTTAACATGAGTAGAAGCTTTTTTTTAAAAAAAACAAAAAAACAGACTTTATACTAATAATCATCTATTCACATTAATACGCAATAATTGTGTTTTATATAAATCTAATGATTATAGAAAAGACTTTTCCAAGACATTTTCAAATATTATTCCAGTACGAGTACCAAGACTATTACAAAAAAATTTTTCAAGATTATTCGAAGGTTATTCCAAAGTTAATTCTAAGAAAATTAAAATCGAAGATAATTCCAAAACAATTAAAAATAATGATATAATAATTTCAAGAATGTTTCAATACAATTCCAACACTATTTCACGATAACTTCAAGACAATGCCAAAGTAAATTCCAAGAAAATTCTGAAGATAATTCCAAGACAAAAACATTTCCAGACAATTCCAAAAAATTTCAAAACAAATTCTAAACAAAGAGAAAGTCATAGAAAATTCCAAGATCATTCAAAATAAAGCGCCAAAATAAATTTCTAGACAATACCAATACTATTTCAAGATTATTTCAATAAACTCTTCTATTCACTACAAAGACCAGGAGAATATGTTCTATGGCGATTATGCACGAGACTTGCATGCATGGCAGTCGGACTGACGTATACCCACACACTTAATTTTTTGTATCTGCTTTTCTATTCAATATATTTTGTTTCCACCAATTAACAAGTTGTGTTTTTCTAGAAGTGTAAGCCATGTTTAGTTTCAGAACAGTTTCCGATGGTTCGTTATTCTACACAAGTGCTGAGAGGTGACTGGTTTGCAGTAGACAGTTCCACAGAGCAAAAGATTCTTACTATGTCGAGACGAAAAAAACATTTGCAAAATTGCTACAGAAAAGGTTTAATATTTATGGAGCAATTCTGGTTTCTGATTGGTTGGTAGCAGAACGTGAATTAATTTGATTCGTCAGTACCTAGCAGCATCGTTTATAAATAGAATCTCCTGACTGTGCGGGATCATACCCCATTATACATGTTTGATGATGGGATGTGTCTCCTAGCGGCTTCGGCTGCAGGGAGACAGGGTAGTCGTACTCAAGGATCCGTTCTTGACACTCAGCCTGACAGGTGAAAGGCCGGGAACCGGCCCAGCAACTGTTGGACTGAGATCACCCTCCCAGGCCTTGCCACCGGGCTTTCCGGTCGGGCAAATTAATTGCTTGTCACCTAAGGCGCCCCTAATGGGGAATGCCGACGGGGGATTCCCAGGCAATTTTTGTTGAGGTGAGAGCGCCCCTTCTTTAGGGGAGCTCGCCTGTTCTCTACCTTCCGGCCTTGTGCCACATTTTGCTGTGGTGGGCAGCAAATAAATAACTACCCTATTATACATCTTGGATGATAGGATGTGTCTCCTAGCGGCTTCAGCTGCAGGGAGGCAGAGTAGAAGTACTTGTCAAGGATCCGTTCTTGACACTCAGCCCGACAGGTGAGGGGCCGGGAACTAAGGTACACTGCTTGGGTACTACCTAGGAAATCCACCCTCCCAGGCCTTGCCACCGGGCTTTCCGGTGGGGCAAGTTAATTGCTTGTCGCCTGAGGCGCCCCTACTGGGGAATGCCGTCGGAGGTGCCCAAGCAATTTTTGTTGAGGCGAGAGTGCCCCTTCTTTAGGGGAGCTTGCCTGCCCTGCACCTTCCGGTCTTGTCCCACATTTTTCTGTGGTGCACAGCAAATAAATATTTACGCCATTATACATAAAAAATATTGTAACATTCTGCAACTTAATACAACAAATTCCAAGACCATTTCAATGCAATTATTAGACCATTTCATTCTGATTCCAAAAACAATTCAAAGAAAACTTAATTTTAAAAAACTTTAAAGACAATTTCAAGAATATATAAAAGAAAATTTTTTATACAAGAAAATTCCCAGATAAATCCCAAACCAATTTCAAGACTATTTCATCATAATTCCAGACTATTTCATCATGACTCCAAGACAATACCAAGTCTACTTCAAACATAATTTCAAGAAAATTCCAAGAAATTTAGAAAGAATATTTCAAGGAATTTCCAAAAAGAATTACGCATCTATAATACAAAACAATTCCAAAGAAAATTACAGATTATTCAAAGATAAATCTAAATTAAATTTAAAGACTATTCAAAGGACAAAAAAATTCAAGGAGAAATTCCAAAAGAAGTTCCACGACAATTCCAAAGACAATTTCAAATTTATTCAAAAGGAAATTTTAAGGCAATTCCGAGTCTATTTTAAAGAAAATTTCAAATAATATTCTAAAGAAACTTTCAGGGTTCTATGACAGTTCTAACAAAATTCCAAAGAATTTCAAGACAATTCTAAAGAAAATCTTAAAGCTATTAGAAAAAATTCTTAGAAAATTCCAAAGAATTCCATACTAAGTTTAAGACGTTTTCAATATCATTCTAATACCATTACAAAGAAAATTCCAGAACAATTCTAAAACAATTCCAACGCTACAGAATTTCGCTTTTGATTCTAGCTGATGACACCCGAATTTTTTTTTACTTTTGAAATTACGACTCTATATAATAATATATACGAAATCTGAACAAATTAAAATATCATATTTAAGCATACTTTACGACCGGGCAAAACTGGGTAACCCCTCCCGTTAGTAATAATTAATATATATACAAACAGAATCTATAGAAATTCCAACAGAATGAGAAATGTATTCAATCAATAGATATGTTTTTATAGCACAAACATGAGTTTTTTTTAACAGAAAACCCCATAACATTTAGCAAATACAAGTTTAACATTTTTATGAAAATAGTGTTCATTATTTCATTCAATTATTTGGATTATTATCCTCATCTTTTAGTTGTTGTTTGCACGACGTTTCGGCCAATTATTCCTCTGGCCTTCGTCAGGTTAACCGCGACGGGATAGGAATGTCGAATTCTCCAGCTACATCCACAGCAATTGCTGCCTTCAATAGCTGTTGTTATCTTACGACGATTTGGTCAACTAATCCTCTGAGCGGCTCTGGGTGGGATCGAAATCGCTACCTCCAGACAATGCTCATCTGAAATCGTAGATATTCCTCATCTCTATCCACCTGATGAAGGCCAAAGAAATAATTGACCGAAACGTTGTGAAAACAACAACTAGAACATGAGGAAAATAGTCCAAATAATCAAATAAACAAATTTACTCATCTTCAAATTATTCTAAATAGTGTTCATTATATTTTAAATGTAGACCTGACTCATAGGAGATAAATTAAGAACTTGCAAATAAATATTCAGAAAGTACTATTGTGCTACATAGTTCAATACAAATAATAAAGTCACATTATAATAGATAATTTTTAATTTACTTCTTCAGTCCAACACCTTTTGACAAACTGTTCTTCATATTCTGCCCTGTTTCTTTCAAATGTTCCCTTTTTTACATAACGTTTTGCTTACTTCTTTCAGTGAATAACCGTTGCAAGTTCCTTTCTCACACTATTACAACAATTATCATACACTGGGAGGAGGGGGGAGCGGCATTGCCCGATCAAAGAATATGTTTAAATATAATTTAATTTGTCCAGATTTCATATATATTATTATATAGAGTCGTGATTTCAAAAGTAAAAAAATAAAAAAAATAAAAAAAAGTATTTGGGTGCCATCAGCTAAAATCGAAACTGTAGCATTCAAAGTTGGTACTAACATGACCACTTATGAACAGGTTAAAAATTAAAAATAAACTAAGATGAATGTAAAGACCCATAAAAGAATGGTTCATAAAAAATCCAATCATTTGAGGCCCTTAGCGCCGTTCTGCGAGTTTTAGTTTTGGAAGAGATAGAGTTTGAAAATATGGAGACAGGCAGACAGACATATAGCCGTTTATATATTAGATTATTATAATGATATTTGAAAACGAGATTAGATCAAAGGCAGATCAAGGTTGCCAGATTGGCTCTTTTAAAGCTAAATTTTGCAATTTTTTTTTTAGCAGTTTAGCCTTCAAAAATTGTATTTAGCCATTTTTCAAAGTGGGACGTACAGACTAGCAAAGGAAGAAACAAGCAGAATGTTCTATTTTTATTTTTTTTTTACAAAGGAGTCACCACTTATTAAGGCCCAGATGCCACTCGAGGATAAGGCTTAATGTGTGTACACTAGTCAATGGGAATATATTGCAGTAATCGTTAGTATTGGAAATTTGGCAAATTGGATTACTTAAGGGGATAGCTTACCAAGAATTTGTTCACTTTGGACTTGAAGACAACCATATTGTAGTCAGTTGGAAAGCAGGCAAACGGAAGAGAGTTCCACAGGTGTGCAGTTCTAAGAAAGAAGCTTTGTTCATGGAAGCTACATTTAGGTTTATGCACAGATAAAGAGTGAGGGAAATTATTGATAGTAGTTTCTGATAGACGAGTGTTTTACGTGAAAGTTAGGCCAGGGAGGGGACCATAGATTGGAACTCAGACGAGCACTTGCCATAAAAATAACGATGCAAATATATGAATCTTATTTCAATAATTTGGCATCATTATTTCAATGATAAGATCATCATACATCGCTTGAAAACTTGCGATGCAAATTTCACATTTTCTGAAAAAATGTCTTCAATCACAGAAGCGTTAAAACGACCCTCTCGATGCTTTTAAAGGGGTCGATGTTTTCAAAGTCAGTGATCAGTGTTTATATGCAGGCTAAAAACCGACAAAGGTAATAACGTTGCTCACTTAAAGATGAGTGAAAACGTATAGAGAAGATTAAGTAGATAAAATTAAGCACGGTTGGCCGAGTAGCACGAAGTAATGGCTTGTGCAGTCAAGCAACCTTTTTCAGAACTGAATATGGAGATTAATTTATATCGCTCTATCTTTCGGTCTGATGAACGCAAATGAAGAAACCGACCATTACATTACTAGACTGGCCACTGATTACCGTCGAAATGTTCCATCTGCTTATTGTATTTCAATATTTTTCTTTTTTTAGGTGAGGATTATTTATATTATTTCGGACTACTGTTCTCATGTTTCTGAATTTTCGGGATTAAAATTGCTAATTCATATTATTTGCATTATTCAGTTCTCATCTTGATTGGTTGTTTGGTGGTTTTTGTTTTACGGTATATCAACCCTTTTCAGGTTATTTAATGCTGAATCCAGTGATTTTGAAGAAATTTTTTTTTAATAGAATTTATATATATATATATTTTCTCAAGTCTGTTTCTATTTAACCCGTAGTTTGGACCCTCTACTACTCTGGGTCAGAGTGGACCTGGGAGCAATGCATTTAAAGGGTGGCTCCACACTCCCCAAATCCTGGAAGCTGAGGCCTCACCTTCGGATATAGTTTAAGGTCATATCTAGGACCGCTCTCATCTTGAGTGTTATTTAGCATTAGAGAATGGACTCCCTAGAGCTAAACAAGACCATGAAATGATTCAAGCATATTATATGACCAGGTCACACCGGGGAGGGAGGCACTAGTATGTATAGGGTACAATATAATAATCAATAAAAAATTATTTCTAAAATAATAATTTTTCTGTGAGGATCTTTTTTATGAGGAACCCAGAAGTAGATTTCTTCTTCAGCATATTTTCAGATCGTTTACAGACATCAAAAACTATCTTCGGTATTATCGTATTTTCGAATGCCCTGGATTATTATTAACTTTCGAGTTATTCTTATTTTTGGGGTCCTATATCCGATAGTGAGGCTCCAGCATGCGGGCTTTGGGGAGTATGGAGTCACCCTTTAATTGCCATTGCTCCCAGGTTCACTCTGACGCGGAGTGGTAGTACTTGTTAGGGTCCCAACTATGGGTTAAATAGAAACCGACTTGGAAAAAGAATATATTCTATTAAAAAAATTTTCTTCAAAATCACTGGATTCGGCATTAAATAACCCGAAAAGGGTTGATATGACGTAAAACAAAAACAACCAACCAACTTATTTTTGGAGTACTCCCATCTATCTCGGATTAACCCTACAAGGTTTAAACATAAACTTCTGGAGTTTTTTTAAATTAAAAAAAAAATTCATTTTTAACTTCTCTTTTTTTTCTTCATTTTTTAGTCCTTGTTTATATACTTTATATTTGATTTGATTTTTTATATTTTATCATTTTTAATTTTTCACTTTTTCATTTTTCGCTTATATGTTTCATATTTTGTTATTCTTTCCCTTATTCATTTTTATTGTTTCCTTACATATATTTTTTATCTTCTATTTATAATATTTTATATATTTTTTAGTTCCTTATTTTTTTAGTTTCTTATCTTTTTAGGTCCTTATTTTTTTGTTCCTGATTATTTCCTTAATCATTCTTTTAATTTTTAATTCTCTTTTCATGCTTTTCTCCCTTATATCACCCCCCCCCCCATTTTTTATTTCTTATGCTTTTAAAGTCGGTGTTGTCTTTTTACTCTCACTTTTGTATGATACCGTTTTTTCCCTCTTCTGATGAGAAGCATTTAGCTTCGAAATGGCATGGCATGAATAAGTTATTTTCCTATTGTCTTTTTCTATAATCTTTAATAACCTGATAAAGTTCTCTAGTAATTTTACTCCTTATCTTTTTATGTTACCCTATCTCTCTCTCTCTCTTTCTCTCCCTTTCTCTGTATATATATATATAAAATGAATTTGTAGTCATCGACATACAGTCCTGTTTCGTTGTATCACAACTCATCAGTGCCGCTAGACTAGCACCTATCCGAAGCTGAGGTTCAAACCTAGAACCGTCGTGATGACAGTCGGCAGTTCTACCCCCTTCACCACGGAAGCGGTGCCCGCAACTAATCTGTCCGAATGTCTATTTAAATAAACATCCATCCGCTACTTGTAAAGTGCTTAAACGATTGTTTGTAAACAAAACAAACAAAATTATATATATATATATATATATATATATATATATATATATATATATATATATATATAAGGTAAATGGTAGTTTGCTTGAAGCATTGTTGCTAAAGGAATATATGGAAGCTTTAAAAATTCCAAGATGAATATACTTTTGTTTTCTTTTTGAAAAGAGGAGGAATTTTCTCCCGAAATTAATCAAAGTTCCATACCACAAACGGACTTTATATACACCGAACATACCAACAACTTGGTTACAAATTAATTATATAACGAGGTGAGGAATGATAGATGAATAAACAGACATTTCTCTTCTCAAACATACCCGTCTATTTATTTGTTTTTCTTTTCTTTACTCTTGTGATTCCGGTCCTTTCCGCATTGCTTTTGGCTCTTAAAATTTCAGCATATATATATATATATATATATATATATATATATATATATATATATATATATATATATATATATATACATATATATATATACGAATATATATATATATATATATATATATATATATATATATATATATACGAGCAAACAGTTAATAAAACATGTTAAAAAACACTTTGAAAAAGAGTTAAAACATATTTAATCTGAAAAGGAAACACTTGATAAGTGGATAGTCCTTAATCCGCGGAGTTTCGAAGAAATACTTTCCTTCTCATCAGAGGGTAGGATTTAGCAAAATTCAGGATCGGATTTTGCATGCAAAAGTATTTGATGGAACAAGTAAGTCAAAGATCTTACTTGATAAAAAGTGAATCAGAGGAAATATGGTGAAGAAAAAAGTGATTACACCTGAATGGATCATCTGGTGGAAGATAAATAATCAAGTGACGGTAAAATCCAAATATATAACTTCAAGGAAGTTAATTGAATTTCCATTTGCACAAGTAAAATCCAAGGAAATCCCGGAATTGGAAGATGGTCCAAAATAATCCAAAGGCAAGAATCCATGGAATAATTCACAAAATGTGTACAAGGGAAAAAGGGGAAAAAATTCCAATAATACTAATAAAAGAAAAATAAGATATGCTTTTCACTCTACTGCCGAGACATATATATATATATATATATATATATATATAGTAATTTATAAAATATATATGGCGATTAAACTACACTGAATATTCTGCGTTTCATCCACTATAGGATTCGTCATGACGAATCCTATAGTGGATGAAACGCAGAATATTCAGTGTAGCTTAATCGCCATATATATTTTATAAATTACTAACTAGCTCTACCTACGTATTGAGTACTTTTGAAGTAAATACTTAAAGTTTACGCATAAATCTATACTTTCGTATATTAGGTTTATGTGAGTAAATGAAGTAGTTATATATATATATATATATATATATATATATATATATATATATATATATATATATAACATCGAAATCTGATATATATATATATATATATATATATATATATATATATATATATATATATATGTCGTATCAATAAAATGAATGTAGACAAATATTGAAACCGTCTGAAACAACTTACATACAATATTCCTAGTATAAACACTTTGTATCCCTGATCGGAAATAACATCTTATTACGGAGAGTAAATTTTATGGATATTGGTGTTCTTACTGCAGGAAGTAAACAGATTCCATTTTAGCCCGTGTAGAAATTGTCTGCAAGTTTGCGTTTCAAAGAATTTAACCAGAAACACTTTGTCGCAGTAATTCCAACAGAATCTGAAATGGCTTGACCAAGAGGAATAATGAAAATATTATTTTCTTGTTAAATGGAATCTGCAGACGATGGTTCACGAAAGACGAAAGCACTTAACTCTTTTCGCAGTGCCGACAAATCTTCATGTGTCTACACACATGAAGAGGAAAATTATTAGTCTGTTCCAGTTTTTTTTTTTTTTACAATTTTCACCCAAAACAAGACACAGTGCCACTTTGATGTAGAGGGCTACTATCAGAAATATAATTTGTAGGGATGCTATGTAGGGAGTTGAGCAGTAAGATGTCTGTTTACATTAAACTTAAACTTCTGCATGTCAGTACAGTCAGGGAAGTAAGAACCCGGAAGGAAATTTCAAAATCTAGAAGTCCTAGGAAAGAAACTATTAAAATATAAAACATTCTTACATCCGGGGATTTTTACTGTGTAGGGGTGGGATTTTGCTGCTTGTTAAGTTTTTTTGGGAGTATTTACGTTCTTGAGGGACAAGGGTGTGTAGTTCGTCGAAGCATCTATCATTAAAATACTTGTGAAACAGGCAGAGGGGTACAACATTTCGTCGATGGGACAGTGGTTGAAGCCTGGCTGACAGTGCGGGACCTATTAGGTTGGTAACTCTCTTTTGAACCCTGTTTGAGGGAGAGACTAGTAGGAGATGCACCAGCCTAAATGTGATAACAATACTTCATACATGGACGAATGGTGGCCTTGTAGAGGTAAAAGATACTCTCAGGCGTAAGTAACTTTCTAACACTTGCCGAAGCCGTGGTAATGCTCTCAATGTATCTGTTCCAACTCATGTTCCCTGTGAACGTTTAATCGAGAAGTTTGAACAAAGTACTTTTAGATAATATATCGTTAGCCATTAGAGAAGATAGAATAATATTCAACAGTCTGATCCGAGATAAGATTCAATTTCTTTTCTATATATATACAAATTTTAAAACAATGCCTCATGTAGACAACACGTTTAATGGATATATATATATATATATATATATATATATATATATATATATATATATATACGATCGCATAGAACTCCGGATATATTGGGAGGTGTGTAAGAAAGTTGGAGTGAAGTGTGCTGGAAAATAAATGGTTTGAGGAGGTACCTGATGAAGTGAGAAGCAATTGGAACATAATCGTCCGGATTTGGTCGTCATTGACAAAGTCTCAAAAAACTGGCAGATTGTAGACTTTTCAATACTCTGGGACAGGAATGTGAGAGAGAAGGAGAACGAGAAGTGGAGCAATTATGCTCCATTGGCCTTGGAGATAAGGCGTATACACGGGATTAAAACACAAATAATCCCGATAGTAGTTGGCACACTAATTAAGTCGTCTGGAAGGACAATTGAAAAAACTATAAATCCACGATATTTTAGGTGGCCTTCAGACCTCTGCAATTGTAGGTACCACCAACATCTTTAGAAACCCCCTTGATCTTCGAAGCTCCTGGTTTGGAGCCGGGATTAAGGAAAATCATTTGGAAATGAATCCCATCCCTTTCTAGAGAGACGTTCATAAGCGAAATCAATTATTATTATTATTATTATTATTATTATTATTATTATGATTATTTCATGTATCTACATAATATTTTATGCATAGCTTAATTGCAATATATATTTTCAAAATTTACTATATATATTATACATATATACTAACTGGCCGCCCAGCATTGCCCGGTCGTACAATACACTTAAACATGATATTTTAATTTATGCAGATTGCATATGTATTATTATAGAATCAATCGTCTATATTATGAGGAATAATTTGCCCGGTGGACTAATTCGCAAAAAAAAACATAATAAAAATAACAATGACAATGTCGTTCATCAAATTCCGTCTGTGTTTGTTTACAATATCACGTCAGCTGATATTTGGGCTTCACTGTCTTATAAAATAGTCTTTCTTCTCTTATAGATAAAAAAGAAGAATTTTTGCAGGGGAATATTTTACGTTACACCGGCTAAGGTTACACCGGTGTAATGTAAAATATTCCCTTGTAAAATTATTTTTATCTATAAAAAGAGAAGTCAGATTTTTTCAATTTTTGATACTTATCGAATGAATTCCTCTACAAAACATATCTAAGAACACTGCCAGACATGTAAATTACCTTTGTGTGAAATTTGCATAAAAAGGCTCAACCGTTTTAAAACCTATAAAGAAGGAACTTAAACACACACACACACACACACACAAAGTGACTTTTACATAATAGTAGATAGAGATAGAGACAATAATCGATCAGGATTATCTGGCGTTGGCCAGGCACATTAATATTATACTACATTTTCCTTTACATAATGTTTAACAGAACCCGTGGAATTTCTACGGTAGTTGAAAACATAATCAGATAAGCAAACTATAGAATGTCCTTCAATAGAATAATCAGTGTAATATTAGTTTTGATCAGATCGTGAATTAAAAAATAAATATTTTTCTAGCCAAATATGGAGAACTGCTTGAGATGTAATATTACAAGAAATAGAATTATAGTAAGGCATCACTTTTTATGAGAGATTATAATTTAATCAAAAACTGATTTACAAGTAATCAGTTAGTAATAATTATGTCACAATCTTTTCCTGATAATCTGATAATTTAACATGTAAGTAATAAGATTTGATAGAAACATGTTTTCTCATGTCAACTTTTGCAATTTTTTCATAGTTGTTAGAAAATGGAATGAATTAATAAGGAGTTCGATTGGTGGAATTTGGTTAAAGAAAAAAGTGTAGGATGTTGACGGATGATATGGCAACACTTGCAAATATATGTATTTTATGAGATAAATATTCTTAATTCATTATGAAATTGAATGTCTGAATTTGTTAGATGAAATAAAGTCATTTTTAGATTGTAAATTGCTTCAGCCATTTCCGGGACTGACTCCTTATAGCACCCCCTCTCTTAAAAATATACGTGAAACAAGTGATGTTTAGATCGTAAACCGCTTCAGCTATTACCGGAAGTTATGCCATACACTCCACTCTTAAAAATATGTATGAAATAAAGTGATTTTTCTGTACCCTCCACATGCTTTCACAAAATTATGAGAGATAAGGTACTTGTACAGTGTATGAGAAAACAGTGAAATATAATACTACCCGATAATTTTATGTGATTTTCGGTTTTAAAAACTTTTATGGACGTCACAGGTAAGATTTTCTGGGTTTTTTCATATGAGTACTATGCCAACAACTAACTGATGTGGTGGTGGTGGCGGTGGAGATTGTGGTGGTGGTGGCGTGGTAACAGTGTTGGTGGTGGTGGCGGTGATGTCAGTTGCAGTGGTGGTGGTGGTGGACGTTGCAGTGGTGGTAACTGCAGTGGTGGTGGCATTGGTTGAAGTAGTGGGGGTAGTTGCAGTGGAGATGAAGGCGGTGGTGATGGTGGCAGTGGTGGTAGTGGTGGTGGTGATAGCATTGGTGGTGGTGGCAGTAGTTGTGGTGGTAGCGGTGGTAGTGATGATGATGGCAGTTGCAGCAGAGATGGAGACGGTGGTGATGGTGGTGGTGATGGTGGCGGTACTGGGGGCAGTGCTGGTGGTGGTGGCAGTGGTGATGTCAGTTGCAGTGGTGGTGGTGGTGGTGGACGTTGCAGTGGTGGCGACTGCAGTGGTGGTGGCATTGGTCGAAGTAATGGAGGTAGTTGCAGTGGAGATGAAGGCGGTGGTGATAGTGGTAGTTGTGGTAGTGGTGGTGATGATAGCATTGGTGGTGGTGGCATTAGTTGTGGTGGTAGAGGTGGTAGTGGTGATGGTGGCAGTTGCAACAGAGATAGAGGCGGTGGTGTTGGTGGTGGTGGCGGTAGTGGCAGTGGTTGTGGTGGTGGTAGCAGTGGTGGTGTTGGCAGTAGTGGTAGTTGTTTTTGCTGATGGTGGAAGTTTCACTTAAGATGGAGGTGGCGGTGGTGATGGTGGTGATGGTGGTGGTGGAAGTGGCAGTTGCAAGGCATTTTTATACGTTTATACAGAGGGTAATTTCGTAATGTTAACACTGTTACATAAAAAAAAAGTAGTTGAAAACAAAACATTTTTCTTACAGGTAATCAGAAGTGACTTTCCCGGGGTATTTTTGTTATTTTAAAATGTTGTTATATTAAATAAAATAGTTGAAAAAAACAAAACATTTTTTCATCTTATTAATCAGACGTCACTTTAATTGTTTAAACTGATAAAGAGCGACTATAAATCTATATATTAATCAGAATGTAGCTATCGTTTTCCTAACCAGCGACATCTTTTTTAATTTTTTTTTTTTTAGCCATTTCCATTCCACTTTCCTTTTAAGGGATGTCAGGATGATAACGATCAAAGCGAATTACCATATTAATATATAGATAATAATCGATCAGGATTATCTGGCGTGTTCACGGCACACTAATATTATACTACATTATCACTTTCTATAAATTTCAACATTTTTTGAGTTTATCTTCATGTGTAAGTAAAACACTAAAAGCTTCCACAATTATATCGACTTCAACTCAACTCAAAGTTTCTTAGCAAAACCGCAAAAAGGAGTAACACGCGCACAAAGACATACACAAGCTGTCATTCTTCAACAAAGTTAAAAGAAACAAAAAAGCTTCATTAGGAAAAACTCATAAAACCTCATATTTTAATCAGCCTCAAATCAATGCTAAATGAACGCTCGGACCTTGCTAAAAGCAATCAAAAAAATAGAAAATTACTAAAGCGTCAAATACTGTGAATTCGTCAACAAGTTTATGGTTCGCAAGCACACTATTTCTTATTCAACAATAACAAAACAATAATAATCATTATGGAAAGACTAAAGACTGAAGTCATATATATATATATATATATATATATATATATATATATATATATATATATATCAGGTGATCACCACACTCTTCAGCACATCGAGTTACACTTTGGTGTTGACTTTCAAGCTGACTTTGAAAATGTGAGATGGCATGGTGTGGCCCTCACTTGTAATCACACCAAAGACTATAACCATAGCGGGAAACTTCATTGAGCTGTTCCCTCAAATGTTGAACCGTCCGGAGTTGCATTTTGAGGGGGCTGGCAATGGTCTTATTGTCATAACTTGGATTGCTAGAGAGAATGAGTTGTACAGTGGCACATATTTAATCTCACTTCTTGAACATTGTGTCACTTTCAATCATCATAGAAGGCTGATTACAAAAATAAATGTGGTTACAAAAAAAAGGTAAACCAACGCACATACATACACGATGCCATGTTGCTAAACACTCACATACATATATTGCTTATACACACATATTCACATA
This sequence comes from Euprymna scolopes, assembly GCF_053919585.1. Classification (NCBI taxonomy): domain Eukaryota; kingdom Metazoa; phylum Mollusca; class Cephalopoda; order Sepiida; family Sepiolidae; genus Euprymna; species Euprymna scolopes. Next base: position 115,346,320 of record NC_136502.1, read on the forward strand.
CTGAACATATTGACTTGAGATTGCTATTCACTTCACTCAACATTTTTTTAGCCGAACACTTGTTTATACTCTGAGCATTTTCATTATTTTAATGTAACTTTTATTTTCTTATCTCTTGTGTAGAAATGTTTTGTTATAAAATTTCTTTTTTTTCTCTTCATTATTAGTTTACTGTTACTGTTTTAAGTTGCACTTACTATCTGGTGACCCTTCTATTCTCTTTAATGTTTCATTTATTTTCATCTTATTATGCATGTTCCATATACAGTGCAACCCTGATATAAGAGACTTCATCGTGTGATTCTACAACTCTCTTATATGCGGGTTAGACTTATATCCGGGGGTTCTTATGTTTGAGTGACACTGTACATTAACACGGGCTCTAATTTGGGACCAGAGAAAATCTCTTTCATCCGTTTATCCGTTTTTCTTACATTCGGATCTCTTATATCCGGGTCCATATGCTTTATATTCTTTCTTCGCTAAAACATAATTATTTATACCCTAATTTCTATTAATTGTTGGAATTGTTCTTGGCTACACTCAAAGACGCTATCGTCGTTTCAAGATGGTCTCTACCAAAACTAGGGACCAGACCAACCACTTCGCCACAACCTTATACTGCAAGTCACCACTTTACACATTATTTTGCTTAATCGCCATCTTGTTGCGACGGGTTAACTAATGATACATCATTACCAATATCGATAGCAAATAAATAATTAAATTTGCTTTTAAAAAATAAATAAAAATATCAAAATGCAATACAGAAATATTGATTAAAAGTTGCATTAGATAAATTTTTTTAAAAACAACACAAAACAACAAATTAAGAAAAAACGCACACAAAGCAACAAATTAAAAAAAAAACAATACCAAACAACAAATTTAAAAAAACAACACAAAACCAAAAATTAAAACACACACACACACACACACAACAACGCTCTAGAAAAAAATTATATTTTCTCTTGATATTAAAAATTAAAAAAATATTTGTTTTTTTATATAAAAAAAGAAGCCGCCGATTATTGCCTCCTCCAATTTCCTCGTGTTAGTTTATTATCTTTACTTCATTTTATTTTTTTTTAATTATGTTTTAATGTTTTCCAGATAATTAGTTTTATTTATTTCTTCGCTACTTGATTCTATTTTTCTTCGTAAAGTAAAAAAAAAAAAGCGATGGCTGTCAAATTTATTAAATTGTCAATTTTTGTATTGTTGTTTTAATTTTTATTTATTCTAATCAATACCAACAGAATTATCTCCCTTGGTCTTACTCTTCGCAAACCCTCACCGATTCTTTTTCTAGAAAACGCATGTGTGAATAAACTCAATTACTTTTTTTCCAGACAGAAACTGACAGCATTAATAAATTCCTGCGAACAATCTTCAAACTATATAGCATCATGATTAATGGCTTCAAATCATTTCTACGCCGGCAGAAAAAAAAAAGAAAGAAAATCATTTTGTATTGTCCGTATCATTTTAAGAGTAAAATATTAGAACATTGTGTTCTCTATTTAAGTACGTGCCAAATGCATAGCCGATGCTCAAAATGTATAAACATTTTGACCCATTCTTTACTTAATTCAACAAAAATCAGGAAATTAACCAATTTTAATGAACGTTCCAGTATTTATCAAATAATTATCATGGAATATAATGAACCTATTAGTTTTATTTGAATCTTAGTAGATGCTATGTTGGGATGGGTAATCCGATAGGATGCTTGTGATACAGAATGGATAAGAAAGAACGAGAGCAAAAGAATACAGGATTTATTTACAAAAGACGAAATGAAAGCAAGTGTACGAGGAAAGCAACTCTCCTAACTTTCGATGTGTCCAACTAATACAACATCTCCCTTCTTCAATTAAGAATAAGCACACCTAATTATTTTATTTATTTATTTATTATTATTATTATTATTATTATTATTATTATTATTATTATTATTATTATTATTATTTATAGTTCGTAGGAGAATATAGTATTATTAGTGTAATAGTGTAGTGGGTTCTATACGTCTAGTCTCTGTGGAGCCGTTACACATCTAAGGGATCTTGTTGGCTCGAGGGTAGAATACAGGATCCATTGGCATGTAATTCACTAGTCGGCTGCATTGCATGTGTAGGTGATGCCCGGCCCTCGGACCCTTTCCTCTGGCTAAGGTCCGGGGATGACCTGCTCTGAGGTATGTATGGTGTTTGGATACTGCTTATGTGCAGTTCCCTTTGTGATGCACTCCAGTTAAATACTTATGGTAAGATCTCTTTCAGATTTAATTTGTTTAAAAATAATTTTACGTTCCTCTGTTTTTTTTTATTATTATGATTAGTTCCTTACACAAAGTGGTTTCACGTCTTGTCTGAAGCGACTTCATATGAAATTTTCAAAATTACACACTGATAGATTATTGATCTATTCATTCAATTTTTTCCTAATATCTGGTTTTGTTTATATTAAATTAAAACCCGGATCCATTTTTAACTCAGATGCTGAACATACAAAAGAACTTTAAATGTAATGCATCCCGAGCAACACCGGGTCGTTGGTACAGCTAGTACAGATATCTGTTTTATTATAAGATAACAAAAGCAGTAATGGATCCTGGCCAACACCGGGTCGTTAGTACAGCTAGTACAGATATCTGTTTTATTATAAGATAACAAAAGCAGTAATGGATCCTGGGCAACACCGGGTCGTTAGTACAGCTAGTACAGGTATCTGTTTTATTATAAGATAACAAAAGCAGTAATGGATCCTGGCCAACACCGGGTCGTTGGTACAGCTAGTACAGATATCTGTTTTATTATAAGATAACAAAAGCAGTAATGGATCCTGGCCAACACCGGGTCGTTGGTACAGCTAGTACAGATATCTGTTTTATTATAAGATAACAAAAGCAGTAATGGATCCTGGCCAACACCGGGTCGTTGGTACAGCTAGTACAGATATCTGTTTTATTATAAGATAACAAAAGCAGTAATGGATCCTGGCCAACACCGGGTCGTTGGTACAGCTAGTACAGATATCTGTTTTATTATAAGATAACAAAAGCAGTAATGGATCCTGGCCAACACCGGGTCGTTAGTACAGCTAGTACAGATATCTGTTTTATTATAAGATAACAAAAGCAGTAATGGATCCTGGGCAACACCGGGTCGTTAGTACAGCTAGTACAGGTATCTGTTTAATTATAAGATAACAAAAGCAGTAATGGATCCTGGCCAACACCGGGTCGTTAGTACAGCTAGTACAGATATCTGTTTTATTATAAGATAACAAAAGCAGTAATGGATCCTGGGCAACACCGGGTCGTTGGTACAGCTAGTACAGATATCTGTTTTATTATAAGATAACAAAAGCAGTAATGGATCCTGGGCAACACCGGGTCGTTGGTACAGCTAGTACAGATATATGTTTTATTATAAGATAACAAAAGCAGTAATGGATCCTGGGCAACACCGGGTTGGTACAGCAAGTACAGATATATGTTTAATTATAAGATAACAAAAGCAGTAATGGATCCTGGGCAACACCGGGTCGTTGGTACAGCTAGTACAGGTATCTGTTTTATTATAAGATAACAAAAGCAGTAATGGATCCTGGCCAACACCGGGTCGTTAGTACAGCTAGTACAGATATCTGTTTTATTATAAGATAACAAAAGCAGTAATGGATCCTGGGCAACACCGGGTCGTTGGTACAGCTAGTACAGATATCTGTTTTATTATAAGATAACAAAAGCAGTAATGGATCCTGGGCAACACCGGGTCGTTGGTACAGCTAGTACAGATATATGTTTTATTATAAGATAACAAAAGCAGTAATGGATCCTGGGCAACACCGGGTTGGTACAGCAAGTACAGATATATGTTTAATTATAAGATAACAAAAGCAGTAATGGATCCTGGGCAACACCGGGTCGTTGGTACAGCTAGTACAGATATATGTTTTATTATAAGATAACAAAAGCAGTAATGGATCCTGGGCAACACCGGGTTGGTACAGCAAGTACAGATATATGTTTAATTATAAGATAACAAAAGCAGTAATGGATCCTGGGCAACACTGGGTTGGTACAGCTAGTACAGATATCTGTTTTATTATAAGATAACAAAAGCAGTAATGGATCCTGGGCAACACCGGGTTGGTACAGCAAGTACAGATATATGTTTAATTATAAGATAACAAAAGCAGTAATGGATCCTGGGCAACACCGGGTCGTTGGTACAGCTAGTACAGGTATCTGTTTAATTATAAGATAACAAAAGCAGTAATGGATCCTGGCCAACACCGGGTCGTTAGTACAGCTAGTACAGGTATCTGTTTAATTATAAGATAACAAAAGCAGTAATGGATCCTGGGCAACACCGGGTCGTTGGTACAGCTAGTACAGGTATCTGTTTAATTATAAGATAACAAAAGCAGTAATGGATCCTGGCCAACACCGGGTCGTTAGTACAGCTAGTACAGATATCTGTTTTATTATAAGATAACAAAAGCAGTAATGGATCCTGGGCAACACCGGGTTGGTACAGCAAGTACAGATATATGTTTAATTATAAGATAACAAAAGCAGTAATGGATCCTGGGCAACACCGGGTCGTTGGTACAGCTAGTACAGATATATGTTTTATTATAAGATAACAAAAGCAGTAATGGATCCTGGGCAACACCGGGTTGGTACAGCAAGTACAGATATATGTTTAATTATAAGATAACAAAAGCAGTAATGGATCCTGGGCAACACCGGGTTGGTACAGCTAGTACAGATATCTGTTTTATTATAAGATAACAAAAGCAGTAATGGATCCTGGGCAACACCGGGTTGGTACAGCAAGTACAGATATATGTTTAATTATAAGATAACAAAAGCAGTAATGGATCCTGGCCAACACCGGGTCGTTGGTACAGCTAGTACAGATATCTGTTTTATTATAAGATAACAAAAGCAGTAATGGATCCTGGGCAACACCGGGTCGTTGGTACAGCTAGTACAGGTATCTGTTTAATTATAAGATAACAAAAGCAGTAATGGATCCTGGCCAACACCGGGTCGTTGGTACAGCTAGTACAGATATCTGTTTTATTATAAGATAACAAAAGCAGTAATGGATCCTGGCCAACACCGGGTCGTTAGTACAGCTAGTACAGATATCTGTTTTATTATAAGATAACAAAAGCAGTAATGGATCCTGGGCAACACCGGGTCGTTGGTACAGCTAGTACAGGTATCTGTTTAATTATAAGATAACAAAAGCAGTAATGGATCCTGGCCAACACCGGGTCGTTAGTACAGCTAGTACAGATATCTGTTTTATTATAAGATAACAAAAGCAGTAATGGATCCTGGCCAACACCGGGTCGTTGGTACAGCTAGTACAGATATCTGTTTTATTATAAGATAACAAAAGCAGTAATGGATCCTGGGCAACACCGGGTCGTTGGTACAGCTAGTACAGATATCTGTTTTATTATAAGATAACAAAAGCAGTAATGGATCCTGGGCAACACCGGGTCGTTGGTACAGCTAGTACAGATATCTGTTTTATTATAAGATAACAAAAGCAGTAATGGATCCTGGCCAACACCGGGTCGTTAGTACAGCTAGTACAGGTATCTGTTTAATTATAAGATAACAAAAGCAGTAATGGATCCTGGCAAACACCGGGTCGTTAGTACAGCTAGTACAGATATCTGTTTTATTATAAGATAACAAAAGCAGTAATGGATCCTGGCCAACACCGGGTCGTTGGTACAGCTAGTACAGATATCTGTTTTATTATAAGATAACAAAAGCAGTAATGGATCCTGGGCAACACCGGGTCGTTGGTACAGCTAGTACAGATATCTGTTTTATTATAAGATAACAAAAGCAGTAATGGATCCTGGGCAACACCGGGTCGTTGGTACAGCTAGTACAGATATCTGTTTTATTATAAGATAACAAAAGCAGTAATGGATCCTGGCCAACACCGGGTCGTTAGTACAGCTAGTACAGATATCTGTTTTATTATAAGATAACAAAAGCAGTAATGGATCCTGGCCAACACCGGGTCGTTAGTACAGCTAGTACAGATATCTGTTTTATTATAAGATAACAAAAGCAGTAATGGATCCTGGCCAACACCGGGTCGTTAGTACAGCTAGTACAGATATCTGTTTTATTATAAGATAACAAAAGCAGTAATGGATCCTGGCCAACACCGGGTCGTTGGTACAGCTAGTACAGATATCTGTTTTATTATAAGATAACAAAAGCAGTAATGGATCCTGGCCAACACCGGGTCGTTAGTACAGCTAGTACAGATATCTGTTTTATTATAAGATAACAAAAGCAGTAATGGATCCTGGCCAACACCGGGTCGTTAGTACAGCTAGTACAGATATCTGTTTTATTATAAGATAACAAAAGCAGTAATGGATCCTGGGCAACACCGGGTCGTTGGTACAGCTAGTACAGATATCTGTTTAATTATAAGATAACAAAAGCAGTAATGGATCCTGGGCAACACCGGGTCGTTAGTACAGCTAGTACAGATATCTGTTTAATTATAAGATAACAAAAGCAGTAATGGATCCTGGCCAACACCGGGTCGTTAGTACAGCTAGTACAGATATCTGTTTAATTATAAGATAACAAAAGCAGTAATGGATCCTGGCCAACACCGGGTCGTTAGTACAGCTAGTACAGATATCTGTTTTATTATAAGATAACAAAAGCAGTAATGGATCCTGGGCAACACCGGGTCGTTAGTACAGCTAGTACAGATATCTGTTTTATTATAAGATAACAAAAGCAGTAATGGATCCTGGCCAACACCGGGTCGTTAGTACAGCTAGTACAGATATCTGTTTTATTATAAGATAACAAAAGCAGTAATGGATCCTGGCCAACACCGGGTCGTTGGTACAGCTAGTACAGATATCTGTTTAATTATAAGATAACAAAAGCAGTAATGGATCCTGGGCAACACCGGGTTGGTACAGCTAGTACAGGTATCTGTTTAATTATAAGATAACAAAAGCAGTAATGGATCCTGGCCAACACCGGGTCGTTAGTACAGCTAGTACAGATATCTGTTTTATTATAAGATAACAAAAGCAGTAATGGATCCTGGGCAACACCGGGTCGTTGGTACAGCTAGTACAGATATCTGTTTAATTATAAGATAACAAAAGCAGTAATGGATCCTGGGCAACACCGGGTTGGTACAGCTAGTACAGGTATCTGTTTAATTATAAGATAACAAAAGCAGTAATGGATCCTGGGCAACACCGGGTCGTTGGTACAGCTAGTACAGATATCTGTTTTATTATAAGATAACAAAAGCAGTAATGGATCCTGGGCAACACCGGGTCGTTGGTACAGCTAGTACAGATATCTGTTTTATTATAAGATAACAAAAGCAGTAATGGATCCTGGGCAACACCGGGTTGGTACAGCTAGTACAGATATCTGTTTTATTATAAGATAACAAAAGCAGTAATGGATCCTGGGCAACACCGGGTCGTTGGTACAGCTAGTACAGATATCTGTTTAATTATAAGATAACAAAAGCAGTAATGGATCCTGGCCAACACCGGGTCGTTAGTACAGCTAGTACAGATATCTGTTTTATTATAAGATAACAAAAGCAGTAATGGATCCTGGCCAACACCGGGTCGTTGGTACAGCTAGTACAGATATCTGTTTAATTATAAGATAACAAAAGCAGTAATGGATCCTGGGCAACACCGGGTTGGTACAGCTAGTACAGGTATCTGTTTAATTATAAGATAACAAAAGCAGTAATGGATCCTGGCCAACACCGGGTCGTTAGTACAGCTAGTACAGATATATGTTTAATTATAAGATAACAAAAGCAGTAATGGATCCTGGGCAACACCGGGTCGTTGGTACAGCTAGTACAGATATCTGTTTAATTATAAGATAACAAAAGCAGTAATGGATCCTGGGCAACACCGGGTTGGTACAGCTAGTACAGGTATCTGTTTAATTATAAGATAACAAAAGCAGTAATGGATCCTGGCCAACACCGGGTCGTTGGTACAGCTAGTACAGATATCTGTTTTATTATAAGATAACAAAAGCAGTAATGGATCCTGGGCAACACCGGGTCGTTGGTACAGCTAGTACAGATATCTGTTTTATTATAAGATAACAAAAGCAGTAATGGATCCTGGGCAACACCGGGTTGGTACAGCTAGTACAGATATCTGTTTTATTATAAGATAACAAAAGCAGTAATGGATCCTGGGCAACACCGGGTCGTTGGTACAGCTAGTACAGATATCTGTTTAATTATAAGATAACAAAAGCAGTAATGGATCCTGGGCAACACCGGGTCGTTAGTACAGCTAGTACAGATATCTGTTTTATTATAAGATAACAAAAGCAGTAATGGATCCTGGCCAACACCGGGTCGTTAGTACAGCTAGTACAGATATCTGTTTTATTATAAGATAACAAAAGCAGTAATGGATCCTGGGCAACACCGGGTCGTTGGTACAGCTAGTACAGATATCTGTTTAATTATAAGATAACAAAAGCAGTAATGGATCCTGGGCAACACCGGGTCGTTAGTACAGCTAGTACAGATATCTGTTTAATTATAAGATAACAAAAGCAGTAATGGATCCTGGCCAACACCGGGTCGTTAGTACAGCTAGTACAGATATCTGTTTAATTATAAGATAACAAAAGCAGTAATGGATCCTGGGCAACACCGGGTCGTTAGTACAGCTAGTACAGATATCTGTTTTATTATAAGATAACAAAAGCAGTAATGGATCCTGGCCAACACCGGGTCGTTAGTACAGCTAGTACAGATATCTGTTTTATTATAAGATAACAAAAGCAGTAATGGATCCTGGGCAACACCGGGTCGTTGGTACAGCTAGTACAGGTATCTGTTTAATTATAAGATAACAAAAGCAGTAATGGATCCTGGGCAACACCGGGTTGGTACAGCTAGTACAGGTATCTGTTTAATTATAAGATAACAAAAGCAGTAATGGATCCTGGCCAACACCGGGTCGTTAGTACAGCTAGTACAGATATCTGTTTAATTATAAGATAACAAAAGCAGTAATGGATCCTGGGCAACACCGGGTCGTTGGTACAGCTAGTACAGGTATCTGTTTAATTATAAGATAACAAAAGCAGTAATGGATCCTGGGCAACACCGGGTTGGTACAGCTAGTACAGGTATCTGTTTAATTATAAGATAACAAAAGCAGTAATGGATCCTGGCCAACACCGGGTCGTTAGTACAGCTAGTACAGATATCTGTTTTATTATAAGATAACAAAAGCAGTAATGGATCCTGGGCAACACCGGGTCGTTGGTACAGCTAGTACAGGTATCTGTTTAATTATAAGATAACAAAAGCAGTAATGGATCCTGGGCAACACCGGGTTGGTACAGCTAGTACAGGTATCTGTTTAATTATAAGATAACAAAAGCAGTAATGGATCCTGGGCAACACCGGGTCGTTGGTACAGCTAGTACAGATATCTGTTTAATTATAAGATAACAAAAGCAGTAATGGATCCTGGGCAACACCGGGTCGTTGGTACAGCTAGTACAGATATCTGTTTAATTATAAGATAACAAAAGCAGTAATGGATCCTGGGCAACACCGGGTTGGTACAGCTAGTACAGGTATCTGTTTAATTATAAGATAACAAAAGCAGTAATGGATCCTGGCCAACACCGGGTCGTTAGTACAGCTAGTACAGATATCTGTTTTATTATAAGATAACAAAAGCAGTAATGGATCCTGGGCAACACCGGGTCGTTGGTACAGCTAGTACAGGTATCTGTTTAATTATAAGATAACAAAAGCAGTAATGGATCCTGGGCAACACCGGGTTGGTACAGCTAGTACAGGTATCTGTTTAATTATAAGATAACAAAAGCAGTAATGGATCCTGGCCAACACCGGGTCGTTAGTACAGCTAGTACAGATATCTGTTTTATTATAAGATAACAAAAGCAGTAATGGATCCTGGGCAACACCGGGTCGTTGGTACAGCTAGTACAGATATCTGTTTTATTATAAGATAACAAAAGCAGTAATGGATCCTGGCCAACACCGGGTCGTTAGTACAGCTAGTACAGATATCTGTTTTATTATAAGATAACAAAAGCAGTAATGGATCCTGGGCAACACCGGGTCGTTGGTACAGCTAGTACAGATATCTGTTTTATTATAAGATAACAAAAGCAGTAATGGATCCTGGGCAACACCGGGTCGTTGGTACAGCTAGTACAGGTATCTGTTTAATTATAAGATAACAAAAGCAGTAATGGATCCTGGCCAACACCGGGTCGTTAGTACAGCTAGTACAGATATCTGTTTTATTATAAGATAACAAAAGCAGTAATGGATCCTGGGCAACACCGGGTCGTTGGTACAGCTAGTACAGATATCTGTTTTATTATAAGATAACAAAAGCAGTAATGGATCCTGGGCAACACCGGGTCGTTGGTACAGCTAGTACAGATATCTGTTTTATTATAAGATAACAAAAGCAGTAATGGATCCTGGGCAACACCGGGTCGTTGGTACAGCTAGTACAGATATCTGTTTTATTATAAGATAACAAAAGCAGTAATGGATCCTGGGCAACACCGGGTCGTTGGTACAGCTAGTACAGGTATCTGTTTAATTATAAGATAACAAAAGCAGTAATGGATCCTGGCCAACACCGGGTCGTTAGTACAGCTAGTACAGGTATCTGTTTAATTATAAGATAACAAAAGCAGTAATGGATCCTGGCCAACACCGGGTCGTTAGTACAGCTAGTACAGATATCTGTTTTATTATAAGATAACAAAAGCAGTAATGGATCCTGGGCAACACCGGGTCGTTGGTACAGCTAGTACAGATATCTGTTTTATTATAAGATAACAAAAGCAGTAATGGATCCTGGCCAACACCGGGTCGTTGGTACAGCTAGTACAGATATCTGTTTTATTATAAGATAACAAAAGCAGTAATGGATCCTGGCCAACACCGGGTCGTTGGTACAGCTAGTACAGATATCTGTTTTATTATAAGATAACAAAAGCAGTAATGAATCCTGGCCAACACCGGGTCGTTAGTACAGCTAGTACAGATATCTGTTTTATTATAAGATAACAAAAGCAGTAATGGATCCTGGGCAACACCGGGTCGTTGGTACAGCTAGTACAGATATCTGTTTTATTATAAGATAACAAAAGCAGTAATGGATCCTGGGCAACACCGGGTCGTTGGTACAGCTAGTACAGGTATCTGTTTAATTATAAGATAACAAAAGCAGTAATGGATCCTGGGCAACACCGGGTCGTTGGTACAGCTAGTACAGATATCTGTTTTATTATAAGATAACAAAAGCAGTAATGGATCCTGGCCAACACCGGGTCGTTAGTACAGCTAGTACAGATATCTGTTTTATTATAAGATAACAAAAGCAGTAATGGATCCTGGGCAACACCGGGTCGTTGGTACAGCTAGTACAGATATCTGTTTTATTATAAGATAACAAAAGCAGTAATGAATCCTGGCCAACACCGGGTCGTTAGTACAGCTAGTACAGATATCTGTTTTATTATAAGATAACAAAAGCAGTAATGGATCCTGGGCAACACCGGGTCGTTGGTACAGCTAGTACAGATATCTGTTTTATTATAAGATAACAAAAGCAGTAATGGATCCTGGGCAACACCGGGTCGTTGGTACAGCTAGTACAGGTATCTGTTTAATTATAAGATAACAAAAGCAGTAATGGATCCTGGGCAACACCGGGTCGTTGGTACAGCTAGTACAGATATCTGTTTTATTATAAGATAACAAAAGCAGTAATGGATCCTGGGCAACACCGGGTCGTTGGTACAGCTAGTACAGATATCTGTTTAATTATAAGATAACAAAAGCAGTAATGGATCCTGGGCAACACCGGGTCGTTGGTACAGCTAGTACAGATATCTGTTTTATTATAAGATAACAAAAGCAGTAATGGATCCTGGGCAACACCGGGTCGTTGGTACAGCTAGTACAGATATCTGTTTTATTATAAGATAACAAAAGCAGTAATGGATCCTGGGCAACACCGGGTCGTTGGTACAGCTAGTACAGATATCTGTTTTATTATAAGATAACAAAAGCAGTAATGGATCCTGGGCAACACCGGGTCGTTGGTACAGCTAGTACAGGTATCTGTTTAATTATAAGATGACAAAAGCAGTAATGGATCCTGGGCAACACCGGGTCGTTGGTACAGCTAGTACAGATATCTGTTTTATTATAAGATAACAAAAGCAGTAATGGATCCTGGGCAACACCGGGTCGTTGGTACAGCTAGTACAGATATCTGTTTTATTATAAGATAACAAAAGCAGTAATGGATCCTGGGCAACACCGGGTCGTTGGTACAGCTAGTACAGATATCTGTTTAATTATAAGATAACAAAAGCAGTAATGGATCCTGGGCAACACCGGGTCGTTGGTACAGCTAGTACAGATATCTGTTTTATTATAAGATAACAAAAGCAGTAATGGATCCTGGGCAACACCGGGTCGTTGGTACAGCTAGTACAGATATCTGTTTTATTATAAGATAACAAAAGCAGTAATGGATCCTGGGCAACACCGGGTCGTTGGTACAGCTAGTACAGATATCTGTTTTATTATAAGATAACAAAAGCAGTAATGGATCCTGGGCAACACCGGGTCGTTGGTACAGCTAGTACAGGTATCTGTTTAATTATAAGATAACAAAAGCAGTAATGGATCCTGGGCAACACCGGGTCGTTGGTACAGCTAGTACAGATATCTGTTTTATTATAAGATAACAAAAGCAGTAATGGATCCTGGCCAACACCGGGTCGTTAGTACAGCTAGTACAGATATCTGTTTTATTATAAGATAACAAAAGCAGTAATGGATCCTGGGCAACACCGGGTCGTTGGTACAGCTAGTACAGATATCTGTTTTATTATAAGATAACAAAAGCAGTAATGGATCCTGGGCAACACCGGGTCGTTGGTACAGCTAGTACAGGTATCTGTTTTATTATAAGATAACAAAAGCAGTAATGGATCCTGGGCAACACCGGGTCGTTGGTACAGCTAGTACAGATATCTGTTTTATTATAAGATAACAAAAGCAGTAATGGATCCTGGGCAACACCGGGTCGTTGGTACAGCTAGTACAGGTATCTGTTTAATTATAAGATAACAAAAGCAGTAATGGATCCTGGGCAACACCGGGTCGTTGGTACAGCTAGTACAGATATCTGTTTTATTATAAGATAACAAAAGCAGTAATGGATCCTGGCCAACACCGGGTCGTTAGTACAGCTAGTACAGATATCTGTTTTATTATAAGATAACAAAAGCAGTAATGGATCCTGGGCAACACCGGGTCGTTGGTACAGCTAGTACAGATATCTGTTTTATTATAAGATAACAAAAGCAGTAATGGATCCTGGGCAACACCGGGTCGTTGGTACAGCTAGTACAGGTATCTGTTTTATTATAAGATAACAAAAGCAGTAATGGATCCTGGCCAACACCGGGTCGTTAGTACAGCTAGTACAGATATCTGTTTTATTATAAGATAACAAAAGCAGTAATGGATCCTGGGCAACACCGGGTCGTTGGTACAGCTAGTACAGATATCTGTTTTATTATAAGATAACAAAAGCAGTAATGGATCCTGGGCAACACCGGGTCGTTGGTACAGCTAGTACAGATATCTGTTTTATTATAAGATAACAAAAGCAGTAATGGATCCTGGCCAACACCGGGTCGTTAGTACAGCTAGTACAGATATCTGTTTTATTATAAGATAACAAAAGCAGTAATGGATCCTGGGCAACACCGGGTCGTTGGTACAGCTAGTACAGATATCTGTTTTATTATAAGATAACAAAAGCAGTAATGGATCCTGGGCAACACCGGGTCGTTGGTACAGCTAGTACAGGTATCTGTTTAATTATAAGATAACAAAAGCAGTAATGGATCCTGGGCAACACCGGGTCGTTGGTACAGCTAGTACAGATATCTGTTTTATTATAAGATAACAAAAGCAGTAATGGATCCTGGGCAACACCGGGTTGGTACAGCAAGTACAGATATATGTTTTATTATAAGATAACAAAAGCAGTAATGGATCCTGGGCAACACCGGGTTGGTACAGCAAGTACAGATATATGTTTTATTATAAGATAACAAAAGCAGTAATGGATCCTGGGCAACACCGGGTTGGTACAGCAAGTACAGATATCTGTTTTATTATAAGATAACAAAAGCAGTAATGGATCCTGGGCAACACCGGGTTGGTACAGCAAGTACAGATATATGTTTAATTATAAGATAACAAAAGCAGTAATGGATCCTGGGCAACACCGGGTTGGTACAGCAAGTACAGATATATGTTTTATTATAAGATAACAAAAGCAGTAATGGATCCTGGGCAACACCGGGTTGGTACAGCAAGTACAGATATATGTTTAATTATAAGATAACAAAAGCAGTAATGGATCCTGGGCAACACCGGGTTGGTACAGCAAGTACAGATATATGTTTAATTATAAGATAACAAAAGCAGTAATGGATCCTGGGCAACACCGGGTTGGTACAGCAAGTACAGATATATGTTTTATTATAAGATAACAAAAGCAGTAATGGATCCTGGGCAACACCGGGTTGGTACAGCAAGTACAGATATATGTTTAATTATAAGATAACAAAAGCAGTAATGGATCCTGGGCAACACCGGGTCGTTGGTACAGCTAGTACAGATATATGTTTTATTATAAGATAACAAAAGCAGTAATGGATCCTGGGCAACACCGGGTTGGTACAGCAAGTACAGATATATGTTTAATTATAAGATAACAAAAGCAGTAATGGATCCTGGGCAACACCGGGTTGGTACAGCAAGTACAGATATATGTTTTATTATAAGATAACAAAAGCAGTAATGGATCCTGGGCAACACCGGGTTGGTACAGCAAGTACAGATATATGTTTAATTATAAGATAACAAAAGCAGTAATGGATCCTGGGCAACACCGGGTTGGTACAGCAAGTACAGATATATGTTTTATTATAAGATAACAAAAGCAGTAATGGATCCTGGCAACACCGGGTTGGTACAGCAAGTACAGATATATGTTTTATTATAAGATAACAAAAGCAGTAATGGATCCTGGGCAACACCGGGTTGGTACAGCAAGTACAGATATATGTTTAATTATAAGATAACAAAAGCAGTAATGGATCCTGGGCAACACCGGGTTGGTACAGCAAGTACAGATATCTGTTTTATTATAAGATAACAAAAGCAGTAATGGATCCTGGGCAACACCGGGTTGGTACAGCAAGTACAGATATATGTTTAATTATAAGATAACAAAAGCAGTAATGGATCCTGGGCAACACCGGGTTGGTACAGCAAGTACAGATATATGTTTTATTATAAGATAACAAAAGCAGTAATGGATCCTGGGCAACACCGGGTTGGTACAGCAAGTACAGATATATGTTTAATTATAAGATAACAAAAGCAGTAATGGATCCTGGGCAACACCGGGTTGGTACAGCAAGTACAGATATATGTTTAATTATAAGATAACAAAAGCAGTAATGGATCCTGGGCAACACCGGGTTGGTACAGCAAGTACAGATATATGTTTTATTATAAGATAACAAAAGCAGTAATGGATCCTGGCCAACACCGGGTTGGTACAGCAAGTACAGATATATGTTTAATTATAAGATAACAAAAGCAGTAATGGATCCTGGGCAACACCGGGTCGTTGGTACAGCTAGTACAGATATCTGTTTTATTATAAGATAACAAAAGCAGTAATGGATCCTGGGCAACACCGGGTTGGTACAGCAAGTACAGATATATGTTTAATTATAAGATAACAAAAGCAGTAATGGATCCTGGGCAACACCGGGTTGGTACAGCAAGTACAGATATATGTTTTATTATAAGATAACAAAAGCAGTAATGGATCCTGGGCAACACCGGGTTGGTACAGCAAGTACAGATATCTGTTTTATTATAAGATAACAAAAGCAGTAATGGATCCTGGGCAACACCGGGTTGGTACAGCAAGTACAGATATATGTTTAATTATAAGATAACAAAAGCAGTAATGGATCCTGGGCAACACCGGGTTGGTACAGCAAGTACAGATATATGTTTTATTATAAGATAACAAAAGCAGTAATGGATCCTGGGCAACACCGGGTTGGTACAGCAAGTACAGATATATGTTTAATTATAAGATAACAAAAGCAGTAATGGATCCTGGGCAACACCGGGTCGTTGGTACAGCTAGTACAGATATATGTTTTATTATAAGATAACAAAAGCAGTAATGGATCCTGGGCAACACCGGGTTGGTACAGCAAGTACAGATATATGTTTTATTATAAGATAACAAAAGCAGTAATGGATCCTGGGCAACACCGGGTCGTTGGTACAGCTAGTACAGATATCTGTTTTATTATAAGATAACAAAAGCAGTAATGGATCCTGGGCAACACCGGGTCGTTGGTACAGCTAGTACAGATATCTGTTTTATTATAAGATAACAAAAGCAGTAATGGATCCTGGGCAACACCGGGTCGTTGGTACAGCTAGTACAGATATCTGTTTTATTATAAGATAACAAAAGCAGTAATGGATCCTGGGCAACACCGGGTTGGTACAGCAAGTACAGATATATGTTTAATTATAAGATAACAAAAGCAGTAATGGATCCTGGGCAACACCGGGTCGTTGGTACAGCTAGTACAGGTATCTGTTTTATTATAAGATAACAAAAGCAGTAATGGATCCTGGGCAACACCGGGTTGGTACAGCAAGTACAGATATATGTTTAATTATAAGATAACAAAAGCAGTAATGGATCCTGGGCAACACCGGGTCGTTGGTACAGCTAGTACAGGTATCTGTTTTATTATAAGATAACAAAAGCAGTAATGGATCCTGGGCAACACCGGGTTGGTACAGCAAGTACAGATATATGTTTAATTATAAGATAACAAAAGCAGTAATGGATCCTGGGCAACACCGGGTCGTTGGTACAGCTAGTACAGGTATCTGTTTTATTATAAGATAACAAAAGCAGTAATGGATCCTGGGCAACACCGGGTTGGTACAGCAAGTACAGATATATGTTTAATTATAAGATAACAAAAGCAGTAATGGATCCTGGGCAACACCGGGTCGTTGGTACAGCTAGTACAGGTATCTGTTTTATTATAAGATAACAAAAGCAGTAGTGGATCCTGGGCAACACCGGGTCGTTGGTACAGCTAGTACAGGTATCTGTTTTATTATAAGATAACAAAAGCAGTAATGGATCCTGGGCAACACCGGGTCGTTGGTACAGCTAGTACAGGTATCTGTTTTATTATAAGATAACAAAAGCAGTAATGAATCCTGGGCAACACCGGGTTGGTACAGCAAGTACAGATATATGTTTAATTATAAGATAACAAAAGCAGTAATGGATCCTGGGCAACACCGGGTCGTTGGTACAGCTAGTACAGGTATCTGTTTTATTATAAGATAACAAAAGCAGTAATGGATCCTGGGCAACACCGGGTCGTTGGTACAGCTAGTACAGGTATCTGTTTAATTATAAGATAACAAAAGCAGTAATGGATCCTGGGCAACACCGGGTCGTTGGTACAGCTAGTACAGGTATCTGTTTTATTATAAGATAACAAAAGCAGTAATGGATCCTGGGCAACACCGGGTTGGTACAGCAAGTACAGATATATGTTTAATTATAAGATAACAAAAGCAGTAATGGATCCTGGGCAACACCGGGTCGTTGGTACAGCTAGTACAGGTATCTGTTTTATTATAAGATAACAAAAGCAGTAATGGATCCTGGGCAACACCGGGTTGGTACAGCAAGTACAGATATATGTTTAATTATAAGATAACAAAAGCAGTAATGGATCCTGGGCAACACCGGGTCGTTGGTACAGCTAGTACAGGTATCTGTTTTATTATAAGATAACAAAAGCAGTAATGGATCCTGGGCAACACCGGGTTGGTACAGCAAGTACAGATATATGTTTAATTATAAGATAACAAAAGCAGTAATGGATCCTGGGCAACACCGGGTCGTTGGTACAGCTAGTACAGGTATCTGTTTAATTATAAGATAACAAAAGCAGTAATGGATCCTGGGCAACACCGGGTCGTTGGTACAGCTAGTACAGGTATCTGTTTTATTATAAGATAACAAAAGCAGTAATGGATCCTGGGCAACACCGGGTTGGTACAGCAAGTACAGATATATGTTTAATTATAAGATAACAAAAGCAGTAATGGATCCTGGGCAACACCGGGTCGTTGGTACAGCTAGTACAGGTATCTGTTTTATTATAAGATAACAAAAGCAGTAATGGATCCTGGGCAACACCGGGTTGGTACAGCAAGTACAGATATATGTTTAATTATAAGATAACAAAAGCAGTAGTGGATCCTGGGCAACACCGGGTCGTTGGTACAGCTAGTACAGGTATCTGTTTTATTATAAGATAACAAAAGCAGTAATGGATCCTGGGCAACACCGGGTTGGTACAGCAAGTACAGATATATGTTTAATTATAAGATAACAAAAGCAGTAATGGATCCTGGGCAACACCGGGTTGGTACAGCAAGTACAGATATATGTTTAATTATAAGATAACAAAAGCAGTAATGGATCCTGGGCAACACCGGGTTGGTACAGCAAGTACAGATATATGTTTAATTATAAGATAACAAAAGCCGTAATGGATCCTGGGCAACACCGGGTCGTTGGTACAGCTAGTACAGGTATCTGTTTTATTATAAGATAACAAAAGCAGTAGTGGATCCTGGGCAACACCGGGTCGTTGGTACAGCTAGTACAGGTATCTGTTTTATTATAAGATAACAAAAGCAGTAATGGATCCTGGGCAACACCGGGTTGGTACAGCAAGTACAGATATATGTTTAATTATAAGATAACAAAAGCAGTAGTGGATCCTGGGCAACACCGGGTCGTTGGTACAGCTAGTACAGGTATCTGTTTTATTATAAGATAACAAAAGCAGTAATGGATCCTGGGCAACACCGGGTTGGTACAGCAAGTACAGATATATGTTTAATTATAAGATAACAAAAGCAGTAATGGATCCTGGGCAACACCGGGTTGGTACAGCAAGTACAGATATATGTTTAATTATAAGATAACAAAAGCAGTAATGGATCCTGGGCAACACCGGGTTGGTACAGCAAGTACAGATATATGTTTAATTATAAGATAACAAAAGCAGTAATGGATCCTGGGCAACACCGGGTCGTTGGTACAGCTAGTACAGGTATCTGTTTTATTATAAGATAACAAAAGCAGTAGTGGATCCTGGGCAACACCGGGTCGTTGGTACAGCTAGTACAGGTATCTGTTTTATTATAAGATAACAAAAGCAGTAATGGATCCTGGGCAACACCGGGTCGTTGGTACAGCTAGTACAGATACCTGTTTTATTATAAGATAACAAAAGCAGTAATGGATCCTGGGCAACACCGGGTCGTTGGTACAGCTAGTACAGATATCTGTTTTATTATAAGATAACAAAAGCAGTAATGAATCCTGGGCAACACCGGGTCGTTGGTACAGCTAGTACAGATATCTGTTTTATTATAAGATAACAAAAGCAGTAGTGGATCCTGGGCAACACCGGGTCGTTGGTACAGCTAGTACAGGTATCTGTTTTATTATTAGATAACAAAAGCAGTAATGGATCCTGGGCAACACCGGGTTGGTACAGCAAGTACAGATATATGTTTAATTATAAGATAACAACAGCAGTAATGGATCCTGGGCAACACCGGGTTGGTACAGCAAGTACAGATATATGTTTTATTATAAGATAACAAAAGCAGTAATGGATCCTGGGCAACACCGGGTTGGTACAGCAA
Source organism: Euprymna scolopes (assembly GCF_053919585.1). NCBI lineage: Eukaryota > Metazoa > Mollusca > Cephalopoda > Sepiida > Sepiolidae > Euprymna > Euprymna scolopes. The sequence goes on from NC_136502.1 coordinate 115,366,311, forward strand.
GTACAGATATATGTTTAATTATAAGATAACAAAAGCAGTAATGGATCCTGGGCAACACCGGGTCGTTGGTACAGCTAGTACAGGTATCTGTTTTATTATAAGATAACAAAAGCAGTAATGGATCCTGGGCAACACCGGGTTGGTACAGCAAGTACAGATATATGTTTAATTATAAGATAACAAAAGCAGTAATGGATCCTGGGCAACACCGGGTTGGTACAGCAAGTACAGATATATAATTAAACATATATCTGTACTTGCTGTACCAACCCGGTGTTGCCCAGGATCCATTACTGCTTTTGTTATCTTATAATTGAACATAAGATAACAAAAGCAGTAATGGATCCTGGGCAACACCGGGTTGGTACAGCAAGTACAGATATATGTTTAATTATAAGATAACAAAAGCAGTAATGGATCCTGGGCAACACCGGGTTGGTACAGCAAGTACAGATATATGTTTAATTATAAGATAACAAAAGCAGTAATGGATCCTGGGCAACACCGGGTTGGTACAGCAAGTACAGATATATGTTTAATTATAAGATAACAAAAGCAGTAATGGATCCTGGGCAACACCGGGTTGGTACAGCAAGTACAGATATATGTTTAATTATAAGATAACAAAAGCAGTAATGGATCCTGGGCAACACCGGGTCGTTGGTACAGCTAGTACAGGTATCTGTTTTATTATAAGATAACAAAAGCAGTAATGGATCCTGGGCAACACCGGGTTGGTACAGCAAGTACAGATATATGTTTAATTATAAGATAACAAAAGCAGTAATGGATCCTGGGCAACACCGGGTCGGTACAGCAAGTACAGATATATGTTTAATTATAAGATAACAAAAGCAGTAATGGATCCTGGGCAACACCGGGTTGGTACAGCAAGTACAGATATATGTTTAATTATAAGATAACAAAAGCAGTAATGGATCCTGGGCAACACCGGGTTGGTACAGCAAGTACAGATATATGTTTAATTATAAGATAACAAAAGCAGTAATGGATCCTGGGCAACACCGGGTCGTTGGTACAGCTAGTACAGGTATCTGTTTTATTATAAGATAACAAAAGCAGTAATGGATCCTGGGCAACACCGGGTTGGTACAGCAAGTACAGATATATGTTTAATTATAAGATAACAAAAGCAGTAATGGATCCTGGGCAACACCGGGTCGTTGGTACAGCTAGTACAGGTATCTGTTTTATTATAAGATAACAAAAGCAGTAGTGGATCCTGGGCAACACCGGGTCGTTGGTACAGCTAGTACAGGTATCTGTTTTATTATAAGATAACAAAAGCAGTAATGGATCCTGGGCAACACCGGGTCGTTGGTACAGCTAGTACAGGTATCTGTTTTATTATAAGATAACAAAAGCAGTAGTGGATCCTGGGCAACACCGGGTCGTTGGTACAGCTAGTACAGGTATCTGTTTTATTATAAGATAACAAAAGCAGTAGTGGATCCTGGGCAACACCGGGTCGTTGGTACAGCTAGTACAGGTATCTGTTTTATTATAAGATAACAAAAGCAGTAATGGATCCTGGGCAACACCGGGTCGTTGGTACAGCTAGTACAGGTATCTGTTTTATTATAAGATAACAAAAGCAGTAATGGATCCTGGGCAACACCGGGTTGGTACAGCAAGTACAGATATATGTTTAATTATAAGATAACAAAAGCAGTAATGGATCCTGGGCAACACCGGGTCGTTGGTACAGCTAGTACAGGTATCTGTTTTATTATAAGATAACAAAAGCAGTAATGGATCCTGGGCAACACCGGGTCGTTGGTACAGCTAGTACAGGTATCTGTTTTATTATAAGATAACAAAAGCAGTAGTGGATCCTGGGCAACACCGGGTCGTTGGTACAGCTAGTACAGGTATCTGTTTTATTATAAGATAACAAAAGCAGTAATGGATCCTGGGCAACACCGGGTCGTTGGTACAGCTAGTACAGGTATCTGTTTAATTATAAGATAACAAAAGCAGTAGTGGATCCTGGGCAACACCGGGTCGTTGGTACAGCTAGTACAGGTATCTGTTTTATTATAAGATAACAAAAGCAGTAATGGATCCTGGGCAACACCGGGTCGTTGGTACAGCTAGTACAGGTATCTGTTTAATTATAAGATAACAAAAGCAGTAATGGATCCTGGGCAACACCGGGTTGGTACAGCAAGTACAGATATATGTTTAATTATAAGATAACAAAAGCAGTAGTGGATCCTGGGCAACACCGGGTCGTTGGTACAGCAAGTACAGATATATGTTTAATTATAAGATAACAAAAGCAGTAGTGGATCCTGGGCAACACCGGGTCGTTGGTACAGCTAGTACAGGTATCTGTTTTATTATAAGATAACAAAAGCAGTAATGGATTCTGGGCAACACCGGGTTGGTACAGCAAGTACAGATATATGTTTAATTATAAGATAACAAAAGCAGTAGTGGATCCTGGGCAACACCGGGTCGTTGGTACAGCAAGTACAGATATATGTTTAATTATAAGATAACAAAAGCAGTAGTGGATCCTGGGCAACACCGGGTCGTTGGTACAGCAAGTACAGATATATGTTTAATTATAAGATAACAAAAGCAGTAGTGGATCCTGGGCAACACCGGGTCGTTGGTACAGCTAGTACAGGTATCTGTTTTATTATAAGATAACAAAAGCAGTAATGGATCCTGGGCAACACCGGGTCGTTGGTACAGCTAGTACAGGTATCTGTTTAATTATAAGATAACAAAAGCAGTAGTGGATCCTGGGCAACACCGGGTCGTTGGTACAGCTAGTACAGGTATCTGTTTTATTATAAGATAACAAAAGCAGTAATGGATCCTGGGCAACACCGGGTCGTTGGTACAGCTAGTACAGGTATCTGTTTAATTATAAGATAACAAAAGCAGTAATGGATCCTGGGCAACACCGGGTTGGTACAGCAAGTACAGATATATGTTTAATTATAAGATAACAAAAGCAGTAGTGGATCCTGGGCAACACCGGGTCGTTGGTACAGCTAGTACAGGTATCTGTTTTATTATAAGATAACAAAAGCAGTAATGGATCCTGGGCAACACCGGGTTGGTACAGCAAGTACAGATATATGTTTAATTATAAGATAACAAAAGCAGTAATGGATCCTGGGCAACACCGGGTCGTTGGTACAGCAAGTACAGATATATGTTTAATTATAAGATAACAAAAGCAGTAGTGGATCCTGGGCAACACCGGGTCGTTGGTACAGCTAGTACAGGTATCTGTTTTATTATAAGATAACAAAAGCAGTAATGGATCCTGGGCAACACCGGGTTGGTACAGCAAGTACAGATATATGTTTAATTATAAGATAACAAAAGCAGTAATGGATCCTGGGCAACACCGGGTCGTTGGTACAGCAAGTACAGATATATGTTTAATTATAAGATAACAAAAGCAGTAATGGATCCTGGGCAACACCGGGTCGTTGGTACAGCAAGTACAGATATATGTTTAATTATAAGATAACAAAAGCAGTAGTGGATCCTGGGCAACACCGGGTCGTTGGTACAGCTAGTACAGGTATCTGTTTTATTATAAGATAACAAAAGCAGTAATGGATCCTGGGCAACACCGGGTCGTTGGTACAGCTAGTACAGGTATCTGTTTAATTATAAGATAACAAAAGCAGTAATGGATCCTGGGCAACACCGGGTTGGTACAGCAAGTACAGATATATGTTTAATTATAAGATAACAAAAGCAGTAGTGGATCCTGGGCAACACCGGGTCGTTGGTACAGCAAGTACAGATATATGTTTAATTATAAGATAACAAAAGCAGTAATGGATCCTGGGCAACACCGGGTTGGTACAGCAAGTACAGATATATGTTTAATTATAAGATAACAAAAGCAGTAGTGGATCCTGGGCAACACCGGGTCGTTGGTACAGCAAGTACAGATATATGTTTAATTATAAGATAACAAAAGCAGTAGTGGATCCTGGGCAACACCGGGTCGTTGGTACAGCTAGTACAGGTATCTGTTTAATTATAAGATAACAAAAGCAGTAATGGATCCTGGGCAACACCGGGTTGGTACAGCAAGTACAGATATATGTTTAATTATAAGATAACAAAAGCAGTAGTGGATCCTGGGCAACACCGGGTCGTTGGTACAGCAAGTACAGATATATGTTTAATTATAAGATAACAAAAGCAGTAGTGGATCCTGGGCAACACCGGGTCGTTGGTACAGCTAGTACAGGTATCTGTTTTATTATAAGATAACAAAAGCAGTAATGGATCCTGGGCAACACCGGGTTGGTACAGCAAGTACAGATATATGTTTAATTATAAGATAACAAAAGCAGTAGTGGATCCTGGGCAACACCGGGTCGTTGGTACAGCTAGTACAGGTATCTGTTTTATTATAAGATAACAAAAGCAGTAGTGGATCCTGGGCAACACCGGGTCGTTGGTACAGCTAGTACAGGTATCTGTTTAATTATAAGATAACAAAAGCAGTAATGGATCCTGGGCAACACCGGGTTGGTACAGCAAGTACAGATATATGTTTAATTATAAGATAACAAAAGCAGTAGTGGATCCTGGGCAACACCGGGTCGTTGGTACAGCAAGTACAGATATATGTTTAATTATAAGATAACAAAAGCAGTAGTGGATCCTGGGCAACACCGGGTCGTTGGTACAGCTAGTACAGGTATCTGTTTTATTATAAGATAACAAAAGCAGTAATGGATCCTGGGCAACACCGGGTCGTTGGTACAGCTAGTACAGGTATCTGTTTAATTATAAGATAACAAAAGCAGTAGTGGATCCTGGGCAACACCGGGTCGTTGGTACAGCTAGTACAGGTATCTGTTTAATTATAAGATAACAAAAGCAGTAATGGATCCTGGGCAACACCGGGGTTGGTACAGCTAGTACAGGTATCTGTTTAATTATAAGATAACAAAAGCAGTAAGTGGATCCTGGGCAACACCGGGTCGTTGGTACAGCTAGTACAGGTATCTGTTTTATTATAAGATAACAAAAGCAGTAGTGGATCCTGGGCAACACCGGGTCGTTGGTACAGCTAGTACAGGTATCTGTTTAATTATAAGATAACAAAAGCAGTGAGTGGATCCTGGGCAACACCGGGTCGTTGGTACAGCTAGTACAGATATCTGTTTAATTATAAGATAACAAAAGCAGTAGTGGATCCTGGGCAACACCGGGTCGTTGGTACAGCTAGTACAGGTATCTGTTTTATTATAAGATAACAAAAGCAGTAATGGATCCTGGGCAACACCGGGTTGGTACAGCAAGTACAGATATATGTTTAATTATAAGATAACAAAAGCAGTAGTGGATCCTGGGCAACACCGGGTCGTTGGTACAGCAAGTACAGATATATGTTTAATTATAAGATAACAAAAGCAGTAGTGGATCCTGGGCAACACCGGGTCGTTGGTACAGCTAGTACAGGTATCTGTTTTATTATAAGATAACAAAAGCAGTAATGGATCCTGGGCAACACCGGGTTGGTACAGCAAGTACAGATATATGTTTAATTATAAGATAACAAAAGCAGTAGTGGATCCTGGGCAACACCGGGTCGTTGGTACAGCTAGTACAGGTATCTGTTTTATTATAAGATAACAAAAGCAGTAATGGATCCTGGGCAACACCGGGTCGTTGGTACAGCTAGTACAGGTATATGTTTAATTATAAGATAACAAAAGCAGTAGTGGATCCTGGGCAACACCGGGTCGTTGGTACAGCTAGTACAGGTATCTGTTTTATTATAAGATAACAAAAGCAGTAATGGATCCTGGGCAACACCGGGTTGGTACAGCAAGTACAGATATATGTTTAATTATAAGATAACAAAAGCAGTAGTGGATCCTGGGCAACACCGGGTCGTTGGTACAGCTAGTACAGGTATCTGTTTTATTATAAGATAACAAAAGCAGTAATGGATCCTGGGCAACACCGGGTCGTTGGTACAGCTAGTACAGGTATCTGTTTTATTATAAGATAACAAAAGCAGTAGTGGATCCTGGGCAACACCGGGTCGTTGGTACAGCTAGTACAGGTATCTGTTTAATTATAAGATAACAAAAGCAGTAGTGGATCCTGGGCAACACCGGGTCGTTGGTACAGCTAGTACAGGTATCTGTTTAATTATAAGATAACAAAAGCAGTAATGGATCCTGGGCAACACCGGGTCGTTGGTACAGCTAGTACAGGTATCTGTTTAATTATAAGATAACAAAAGCAGTAGTGGATCCTGGGCAACACCGGGTCGTTGGTACAGCTAGTACAGGTATCTGTTTAATTATAAGATAACAAAAGCAGTAAATGGATCCTGGGCAACACCGGGTCGTTGGTACAGCTAGTACAGGTATCTGTTTAATTATAAGATAACAAAAGCAGTAGTGGATCCTGGGCAACACCGGGTCGTTGGTACAGCTAGTACAGGTATCTGTTTTATTATAAGATAACAAAAGCAGTAATGGATCCTGGGCAACACCGGTTCGTTGGTACAGCTAGTACAGGTATCTGTTTAATTATAAGATAACAAAAGCAGTAGTGGATCCTGGGCAACACCGGGTCGTTGGTACAGCTAGTACAGGTATCTGTTTAATTATAAGATAACAAAAGCAGTAGTGGATCCTGGGCAACACCGGGTCGTTGGTACAGCTAGTACAGGTATCTGTTTTATTATAAGATAACAAAAGCAGTAATGGATCCTGGGCAACACCGGGTCGTTGGTACAGCTAGTACAGGTATCTGTTTTATTATAAGATAACAAAAGCAGTAATGGATCCTGGGCAACACCGGGTCGTTGGTACAGCTAGTACAGGTATCTGTTTTATTATAAGATAACAAAAGCAGTAGTGGATCCTGGGCAACACCGGGTCGTTGGTACAGCTAGTACAGGTATCTGTTTTATTATAAGATAACAAAAGCAGTAATGGATCCTGGGCAACACCGGGTCGTTGGTACAGCTAGTACAGGTATCTGTTTTATTATAAGATAACAAAAGCAGTAATGGATCCTGGGCAACACCGGGTCGTTGGTACAGCTAGTACAGGTATCTGTTTTATTATAAGATAACAAAAGCAGTAGTGGATCCTGGGCAACACCGGGTCGTTGGTACAGCTAGTACAGGTATCTGTTTTATTATAAGATAACAAAAGCAGTAATGGATCCTGGGCAACACCGGGTCGTTGGTACAGCTAGTACAGGTATCTGTTTTATTATAAGATAACAAAAGCAGTAATGGATCCTGGGCAACACCGGGTCGTTGGTACAGCTAGTACAGGTATCTGTTTTATTATAAGATAACAAAAGCAGTAGTGGATCCTGGGCAACACCGGGTCGTTGGTACAGCTAGTACAGGTATCTGTTTTATTATAAGATAACAAAAGCAGTAATGGATCCTGGGCAACACCGGGTCGTTGGTACAGCTAGTACAGGTATCTGTTTTATTATAAGATAACAAAAGCAGTAATGGATCCTGGGCAACACCGGGTCGTTGGTACAGCTAGTACAGGTATCTGTTTTATTATAAGATAACAAAAGCAGTAGTGGATCCTGGGCAACACCGGGTCGTTGGTACAGCTAGTACAGGTATCTGTTTTATTATAAGATAACAAAAGCAGTAATGGATCCTGGGCAACACCGGGTCGTTGGTACAGCTAGTACAGGTATCTGTTTTATTATAAGATAACAAAAGCAGTAGTGGATCCTGGGCAACACCGGGTCGTTGGTACAGCTAGTACAGGTATCTGTTTTATTATAAGATAACAAAAGCAGTAGTGGATCCTGGGCAACACCGGGTCGTTGGTACAGCTAGTACAGGTATCTGTTTTATTATAAGATAACAAAAGCAGTAATGGATCCTGGGCAACACCGGGTCGTTGGTACAGCTAGTACAGGTATCTGTTTTATTATAAGATAACAAAAGCAGTAGTGGATCCTGGGCAACACCGGGTCGTTGGTACAGCTAGTACAGGTATCTGTTTTATTATAAGATAACAAAAGCAGTAATGGATCCTGGGCAACACCGGGTCGTTAGTACAGCTAGTACAGGTATCTGTTTTATTATAAGATAACAAAAGCAGTAATGGATCCTGGGCAACACCGGGTCGTTGGTACAGCTAGTACAGGTATCTGTTTTATTATAAGATAACAAAAGCAGTAGTGGATCCTGGGCAACACCGGGTCGTTGGTACAGCTAGTACAGGTATCTGTTTTATTATAAGATAACAAAAGCAGTAATGGATCCTGGGCCAACACCGGGTCGTTGGTACAGCTAGTACAGGTATCTGTTTTATTATAAGATAACAAAAGCAGTAATGGATCCTGGGCAACACCGGGTCGTTGGTACAGCTAGTACAGGTATCTGTTTTATTATAAGATAACAAAAGCAGTAATGGATCCTGGGCAACACCGGGTCGTTGGTACAGCTAGTACAGGTATCTGTTTTATTATAAGATAACAAAAGCAGTAATGGATCCTGGGCAACACCGGGTCGTTGGTACAGCTAGTACAGGTATCTGTTTTATTATAAGATAACAAAAGCAGTAGTGGATCCTGGGCAACACCGGGTCGTTGGTACAGCTAGTACAGGTATCTGTTTTATTATAAGATAACAAAAGCAGTAATGGATCCTGGGCAACACCGGGTCGTTGGTACAGCTAGTACAGGTATCTGTTTTATTATAAGATAACAAAAGCAGTAGTGGATCCTGGGCAACACCGGGTCGTTGGTACAGCTAGTACAGGTATCTGTTTTATTATAAGATAACAAAAGCAGTAGTGGATCCTGGCCAACACCGGGTCGTTAGTACAGCTAGTACAGGTATCTGTTTTATTATAAGATAACAAAAGCAGTAGTGGATCCTGGGCAACACCGGGTCGTTGGTACAGCTAGTACAGATATATGTTTTATTATAAGATAACAAAAGCAGTAATGGATCCTGGGCAACACCGGGTTGGTACAGAAAGTACAGATATATGTTTAATTATAAGATAACAAAAGCAGTAATGGATCCTGGGCAACACCGGGTCGTTGGTACAGCAAGTACAGATATATGTTTTATTATAAGATAACAAAAGCAGTAATGGATCCTGGGCAACACCGGGTTGGTACAGCAAGTACAGATATATGTTTAATTATAAGATAACAAAAGCAGTAATGGATCCTGGGCAACACCGGGTTGGTACAGCAAGTACAGATATATGTTTTATTATAAGATAACAAAAGCAGTAATGGATCCTGGGCAACACCGGGTTGGTACAGCAAGTACAGATATATGTTTAATTATAAGATAACAAAAGCAGTAATGGATCCTGGGCAACACCGGGTTGGTACAGCAAGTACAGATATATGTTTTATTATAAGATAACAAAAGCAGTAATGGATCCTGGGCAACACCGGGTTGGTACAGCAAGTACAGATATATGTTTTATTATAAGATAACAAAAGCAGTAATGGATCCTGGGCAACACCGGGTTGGTACAGAAAGTACAGATATATGTTTAATTATAAGATAACAAAAGCAGTAATGGATCCTGGGCAACACCGGGTTGGTACAGCAAGTACAGATATATGTTTAATTATAAGATAACAAAAGCAGTAATGGATCCTGGGCAACACCGGGTTGGTACAGCAAGTACAGATATATGTTTAATTATAAGATAACAAAAGCAGTAATGGATCCTGGGCAACACCGGGTTGGTACAGAAAGTACAGATATATGTTTAATTATAAGATAACAAAAGCAGTAATGGATCCTGGGCAACACCGGGTTGGTACAGCAAGTACAGATATATGTTTTATTATAAGATAACAAAAGCAGTAATGGATCCTGGGCAACACCGGGTTGGTACAGAAAGTACAGATATATGTTTAATTATAAGATAACAAAAGCAGTAATGGATCCTGGGCAACACCGGGTTGGTACAGCAAGTACAGATATATGTTTTATTATAAGATAACAAAAGCAGTAATGGATCCTGGGCAACACCGGGTTGGTACAGCAAGTACAGATATATGTTTAATTATAAGATAACAAAAGCAGTAATGGATCCTGGGCAACACCGGGTTGGTACAGCAAGTACAGATATATGTTTTATTATAAGATAACAAAAGCAGTAATGGATCCTGGGCAACACCGGGTTGGTACAGCAAGTACAGATATATGTTTAATTATAAGATAACAAAAGCAGTAATGGATCCTGGGCAACACCGGGTTGGTACAGCAAGTACAGATATATGTTTAATTATAAGATAACAAAAGCAGTAATGGATCCTAGGCAACACCGGGTTGGTACAGCAAGTACAGATATATGTTTTATTATAAGATAACAAAAGCAGTAATGGATCCTGGGCAACACCGGGTTGGTACAGCAAGTACAGATATATGTTTAATTATAAGATAACAAAAGCAGTAATGGATCCTGGGCAACACCGGGTTGGTACAGCAAGTACAGATATATGTTTAATTATAAGATAACAAAAGCAGTAATGGATCCTGGGCAACACCGGGTTGGTACAGCAAGTACAGATATATGTTTAATTATAAGATAACAAAAGCAGTAATGGATCCTGGGCAACACCGGGTTGGTACAGCAAGTACAGATATATGTTTTATTATAAGATAACAAAAGCAGTAATGGATCCTGGGCAACACCGGGTTGGTACAGCAAGTACAGATATATGTTTAATTATAAGATAACAAAAGCAGTAATGGATCCTGGGCAACACCGGGTTGGTACAGCAAGTACAGATATATGTTTAATTATAAGATAACAAAAGCAGTAATGGATCCTGGGCAACACCGGGTCGTTGGTACAGCTAGTACAGGTATCTGTTTTATTATAAGATAACAAAAGCAGTAATGGATCCTGGGCAACACCGGGTTGGTACAGCAAGTACAGATATATGTTTAATTATAAGATAACAAAAGCAGTAATGGATCCTGGGCAACACCGGGTTGGTACAGCAAGTACAGATATATGTTTAATTATAAGATAACAAAAGCAGTAATGGATCCTGGGCAACACCGGGTCGTTGGTACAGCTAGTACAGGTATCTGTTTTATTATAAGATAACAAAAGCAGTAGTGGATCCTGGGCAACACCGGGTCGTTGGTACAGCTAGTACAGGTATCTGTTTTATTATAAGATAACAAAAGCAGTAATGGATCCTGGGCAACACCGGGTCGTTGGTACAGCTAGTACAGGTATCTGTTTTATTATAAGATAACAAAAGCAGTAGTGGATCCTGGGCAACACCGGGTCGTTGGTACAGCTAGTACAGGTATCTGTTTTATTATAAGATAACAAAAGCAGTAATGGATCCTGGGCAACACCGGGTTGGTACAGCAAGTACAGATATATGTTTAATTATAAGATAACAAAAGCAGTAATGGATCCTGGGCAACACCGGGTTGGTACAGCAAGTACAGATATATGTTTAATTATAAGATAACAAAAGCAGTAATGGATCCTGGGCAACACCGGGTTGGTACAGCAAGTACAGATATATGTTTTATTATAAGATAACAAAAGCAGTAATGGATCCTGGGCAACACCGGGTTGGTACAGCAAGTACAGATATATGTTTAATTATAAGATAACAAAAGCAGTAATGGATCCTGGGCAACACCGGGTTGGTACAGCAAGTACAGATATATGTTTAATTATAAGATAACAAAAGCAGTAATGGATCCTGGGCAACACCGGGTTGGTACAGCAAGTACAGATATATGTTTTATTATAAGATAACAAAAGCAGTAATGGATCCTGGGCAACACCGGGTTGGTACAGCAAGTACAGATATATGTTTAATTATAAGATAACAAAAGCAGTAATGGATCCTGGGCAACACCGGGTTGGTACAGCAAGTACAGATATATGTTTTATTATAAGATAACAAAAGCAGTAATGGATCCTGGGCAACACCGGGTTGGTACAGCAAGTACAGATATATGTTTTATTATAAGATAACAAAAGCAGTAATGGATCCTGGGCAACACCGGGTTGGTACAGCAAGTACAGATATATGTTTAATTATAAGATAACAAAAGCAGTAATGGATCCTGGGCAAAACCGGGTTGGTACAGCAAGTACAGATATATGTTTTATTATAAGATAACAAAAGCAGTAATGGATCCTGGGCAACACCGGGTTGGTACAGCAAGTACAGATATATGTTTTATTATAAGATAACAAAAGCAGTAATGGATCCTGGGCAACACCGGGTTGGTACAGCAAGTACAGATATATGTTTAATTATAAGATAACAAAAGCAGTAATGGATCCTGGGCAACACCGGGTTGGTACAGCAAGTACAGATATATGTTTAATTATAAGATAACAAAAGCAGTAATGGATCCTGGGCAACACCGGGTTGGTACAGCAAGTACAGATATATGTTTAATTATAAGATAACAAAAGCAATAATGGATCCTGGGCAACACCGGGTCGTTGGTACAGCTAGTACAGGTATCTGTTTTATTATAAGATAACAAAAGCAGTAATGGATCCTGGGCAACACCGGGTCGTTGGTACAGCTAGTACAGGTATCTGTTTTATTATAAGATAACAAAAGCAGTAATGGATCCTGGGCAACACCGGGTCGTTGGTACAGCTAGTACAGGTATCTGTTTTATTATAAGATAACAAAAGCAGTAATGGATCCTGGGCAACACCGGGTCGTTGGTACAGCTAGTACAGGTATCTGTTTTATTATAAGATAACAAAAGCAGTAATGGATCCTGGGCAACACCGGGTCGTTGGTACAGCTAGTACAGGTATCTGTTTTATTATAAGATAACAAAAGCAGTAGTGGATCCTGGGCAACACCGGGTCGTTGGTACAGCTAGTACAGGTATCTGTTTTATTATAAGATAACAAAAGCAGTAATGGATCCTGGGCAACACCGGGTTGGTACAGCAAGTACAGATATATGTTTAATTATAAGATAACAAAAGCAGTAATGGATCCTGGGCAACACCGGGTTGGTACAGCAAGTACAGATATATGTTTAATTATAAGATAACAAAAGCAGTAATGGATCCTGGGCAACACCGGGTTGGTACAGCAAGTACAGATATATGTTTTATTATAAGATAACAAAAGCAGTAATGGATCCTGGGCAACACCGGGTTGGTACAGCAAGTACAGATATATGTTTAATTATAAGATAACAAAAGCAGTAATGGATCCTGGGCAACACCGGGTTGGTACAGCAAGTACAGATATATGTTTAATTATAAGATAACAAAAGCAGTAATGGATCCTGGGCAACACCGGGTTGGTACAGCAAGTACAGATATATGTTTTATTATAAGATAACAAAAGCAGTAATGGATCCTGGGCAACACCGGGTTGGTACAGCAAGTACAGATATATGTTTAATTATAAGATAACAAAAGCAGTAATGGATCCTGGGCAACACCGGGTTGGTACAGCAAGTACAGATATATGTTTTATTATAAGATAACAAAAGCAGTAATGGATCCTGGGCAACACCGGGTTGGTACAGCAAGTACAGATATATGTTTTATTATAAGATAACAAAAGCAGTAATGGATCCTGGGCAACACCGGGTTGGTACAGCAAGTACAGATATATGTTTAATTATAAGATAACAAAAGCAGTAATGGATCCTGGGCAACACCGGGTTGGTACAGCAAGTACAGATATATGTTTTATTATAAGATAACAAAAGCAGTAATGGATCCTGGGCAACACCGGGTTGGTACAGCAAGTACAGATATATGTTTTATTATAAGATAACAAAAGCAGTAATGGATCCTGGGCAACACCGGGTTGGTACAGCAAGTACAGATATATGTTTAATTATAAGATAACAAAAGCAGTAATGGATCCTGGGCAACACCGGGTTGGTACAGCAAGTACAGATATATGTTTAATTATAAGATAACAAAAGCAGTAATGGATCCTGGGCAACACCGGGTTGGTACAGCAAGTACAGATATATGTTTAATTATAAGATAACAAAAGCAATAATGGATCCTGGGCAACACCGGGTCGTTGGTACAGCTAGTACAGGTATCTGTTTTATTATAAGATAACAAAAGCAGTAATGGATCCTGGGCAACACCGGGTCGTTGGTACAGCTAGTACAGGTATCTGTTTTATTATAAGATAACAAAAGCAGTAATGGATCCTGGGCAACACCGGGTTGGTACAGCAAGTACAGATATATGTTTAATTATAAGATAACAAAAGCAGTAATGGATCCTGGGCAACACCGGGTTGGTACAGCAAGTACAGATATATGTTTAATTATAAGATAACAAAAGCAGTAATGGATCCTGGGCAACACCGGGTTGGTACAGCAAGTACAGATATATGTTTAATTATAAGATAACAAAAGCAGTAATGGATCCTGGGCAACACCGGGTCGTTGGTACAGCTAGTACAGGTATCTGTTTTATTATAAGATAACAAAAGCAGTAATGGATCCTGGGCAACACCGGGTCGTTGGTACAGCTAGTACAGGTATCTGTTTTATTATAAGATAACAAAAGCAGTAATGGATCCTGGGCAACAACGGGTTGGTACAGCAAGTACAGATATCTGTTTTATTATAAGATAACAAAAGCAGTAATGGATCCTGGGCAACACCGGGTTAGTACAGCAAGTACAGATATATGTTTTATTATAAGATAACAAAAGCAGTAATGGATCCTGGGCAACACCGGGTTGGTACAGCAAGTACAGATATCTGTTTTATTATAAGATAACAAAAGCAGTAATGGATCCTGGGCAACACCGGGTTGGTACAGCAAGTACAGATATATGTTTAATTATAAGATAACAAAAGCAGTAATGGATCCTGGGCAACACCGGGTTGGTACAGCTAGTACAGGTATCTGTTTTATTATAAGATAACAAAAGCAGTAGTGGATCCTGGGCAACACCGGGTTGGTACAGCAAGTACAGGTATATGTTTAATTATAAGATAACAAAAGCAGTAATGGATCCTGGGCAACACCGGGTTGGTACAGCAAGTACAGATATATGTTTAATTATAAGATAACAAAAGCAGTAGTGGATCCTGGGCAACACCGGGTTGGTACAGCAAGTACAGGTATATGTTTAATTATAAGATAACAAAAGCAGTAGTGGATCCTGGGCAACACCGGGTTGGTACAGCAAGTACAGGTATATGTTTAATTATAAGATAACAAAAGCAGTAGTGGATCCTGGGCAACACCGGGTTGGTACAGCAAGTACAGGTATATGTTTAATTATAAGATAACAAAAGCAATAATGGATCCTGGGCAACACCGGGTCGTTGGTACAGCTAGTACAGGTATCTGTTTTATTATAAGATAACAAAAGCAGTAATGGATCCTGGGCAACACCGGGTCGTTGGTACAGCTAGTACAGGTATCTGTTTTATTATAAGATAACAAAAGCAGTAATGGATCCTGGGCAACACCGGGTTGGTACAGCAAGTACAGATATATGTTTAATTATAAGATAACAAAAGCAGTAATGGATCCTGGGCAACACCGGGTTGGTACAGCTAGTACAGGTATCTGTTTTATTATAAGATAACAAAAGCAGTAATGGATCCTGGGCAACACCGGGTTGGTACAGCAAGTACAGATATATGTTTAATTATAAGATAACAAAAGCAGTAATGGATCCTGGGCAACACCGGGTTGGTACAGCAAGTACAGATATATGTTTAATTATAAGATAACAAAAGCAGTAATGGATCCTGGGCAACACCGGGTTGGTACAGCAAGTACAGATATATGTTTAATTATAAGATAACAAAAGCAGTAATGGATCCTGGGCAACACCGGGTCGTTGGTACAGCTAGTACAGGTATCTGTTTTATTATAAGATAACAAAAGCAGTAATGGATCCTGGGCAACACCGGGTCGTTGGTACAGCTAGTACAGGTATCTGTTTTATTATAAGATAACAAAAGCAGTAATGGATCCTGGGCAACAACGGGTTGGTACAGCAAGTACAGATATCTGTTTTATTATAAGATAACAAAAGCAGTAATGGATCCTGGGCAACACCGGGTTAGTACAGCAAGTACAGATATATGTTTTATTATAAGATAACAAAAGCAGTAATGGATCCTGGGCAACACCGGGTTGGTACAGCAAGTACAGATATCTGTTTTATTATAAGATAACAAAAGCAGTAATGGATCCTGGGCAACACCGGGTTGGTACAGCAAGTACAGATATATGTTTAATTATAAGATAACAAAAGCAGTAATGGATCCTGGGCAACACCGGGTTGGTACAGCTAGTACAGGTATATGTTTAATTATAAGATAACAAAAGCAGTAATGGATCCTGGGCAACACCGGGTTGGTACAGCAAGTACAGATATATGTTTTATTATAAGATAACAAAAGCAGTAATGGATCCTGGGCAACACCGGGTTGGTACAGCAAGTACAGATATATGTTTAATTATAAGATAACAAAAGCAGTAATGGATCCTGGGCAACACCGGGTTGGTACAGCTAGTACAGGTATATGTTTAATTATAAGATAACAAAAGCAGTAATGGATCCTGGGCAACACCGGGTTGGTACAGCTAGTACAGGTATATGTTTAATTATAAGATAACAAAAGCAGTAATGGATCCTGGGCAACACCGGGTTGGTACAGCTAGTACAGATATATGTTTTATTATAAGATAACAAAAGCAGTAGTGGATCCTGGGCAACACCGGGTTGGTACAGCAAGTACAGATATATGTTTAATTATAAGATAACAAAAGCAGTAATGGATCCTGGGCAACACCGGGTTGGTACAGCAAGTACAGATATATGTTTAATTATAAGATAACAAAAGCAGTAATGGATCCTGGGCAACACCGGGTCGTTGGTACAGCTAGTACAGGTATCTGTTTTATTATAAGATAACAAAAGCAGTAATGGATCCTGGGCAACACCGGGTCGTTGGTACAGCTAGTACAGGTATCTGTTTTATTATAAGATAACAAAAGCAGTAATGGATCCTGGGCAACAACGGGTTGGTACAGCAAGTACAGATATCTGTTTTATTATAAGATAACAAAAGCAGTAATGGATCCTGGGCAACACCGGGTTAGTACAGCAAGTACAGATATATGTTTTATTATAAGATAACAAAAGCAGTAATGGATCCTGGGCAACACCGGGTTGGTACAGCAAGTACAGATATCTGTTTTATTATAAGATAACAAAAGCAGTAATGGATCCTGGGCAACACCGGGTTGGTACAGCAAGTACAGATATATGTTTAATTATAAGATAACAAAAGCAGTAATGGATCCTGGGCAACACCGGGTTGGTACAGCTAGTACAGGTATATGTTTAATTATAAGATAACAAAAGCAGTAATGGATCCTGGGCAACACCGGGTTGGTACAGCTAGTACAGGTATATGTTTAATTATAAGATAACAAAAGCAGTAGTGGATCCTGGGCAACACCGGGTTGGTACAGCAAGTACAGATATATGTTTAATTATAAGATAACAAAAGCAGTAGTGGATCCTGGGCAACACCGGGTTGGTACAGCAAGTACAGGTATATGTTTAATTATAAGATAACAAAAGCAGTAATGGATCCTGGGCAACACCGGGTTGGTACAGCAAGTACAGATATATGTTTAATTATAAGATAACAAAAGCAGTAATGGATCCTGGGCAACACCGGGTTGGTACAGCAAGTACAGATATATGTTTAATTATAAGATAACAAAAGCAGTAGTGGATCCTGGGCAACACCGGGTTGGTACAGCAAGTACAGGTATATGTTTAATTATAAGATAACAAAAGCAGTAATGGATCCTGGGCAACACCGGGTTGGTACAGCAAGTACAGATATATGTTTTATTATAAGATAACAAAAGCAGTAATGGATCCTGGGCAACACCGGGTTGGTACAGCAAGTACAGGTATATGTTTAATTATAAGATAACAAAAGCAGTAATGGATCCTGGGCAACACCGGGTTGGTACAGCAAGTACAGATATATGTTTAATTATAAGATAACAAAAGCAGTAATGGATCCTGGGCAACACCGGGTTGGTACAGCAAGTACAGATATATGTTTAATTATAAGATAACAAAAGCAGTAATGGATCCTGGGCAACACCGGGTTGGTACAGCAAGTACAGATATATGTTTAATTATAAGATAACAAAAGCAGTAGTGGATCCTGGGCAACACCGGGTTGGTACAGCAAGTACAGGTATATGTTTAATTATAAGATAACAAAAGCAGTAATGGATCCTGGGCAACACCGGGTTGGTACAGCAAGTACAGATATATGTTTTATTATAAGATAACAAAAGCAGTAATGGATCCTGGGCAACACCGGGTTGGTACAGCAAGTACAGGTATATGTTTAATTATAAGATAACAAAAGCAGTAATGGATCCTGGGCAACACCGGGTTGGTACAGCAAGTACAGATATATGTTTAATTATAAGATAACAAAAGCAGTAGTGGATCCTGGGCAACACCGGGTTGGTACAGCAAGTACAGGTATATGTTTAATTATAAGATAACAAAAGCAGTAATGGATCCTGGGCAACACCGGGTTGGTACAGCAAGTACAGATATATGTTTAATTATAAGATAACAAAAGCAGTAATGGATCCTGGGCAACACCGGGTTGGTACAGCAAGTACAGGTATATGTTTAATTATAAGATAACAAAAGCAGTAGTGGATCCTGGGCAACACCGGGTTGGTACAGCAAGTACAGGTATATGTTTAATTATAAGATAACAAAAGCAGTAATGGATCCTGGGCAACACCGGGTTGGTACAGCTAGTACAGGTATCTGTTTTATTATAAGATAACAAAAGCAGTAGTGGATCCTGGGCAACACCGGGTTGGTACAGCAAGTACAGGTATATGTTTAATTATAAGATAACAAAAGCAGTAATGGATCCTGGGCAACACCGGGTTGGTACAGCAAGTACAGATATATGTTTAATTATAAGATAACAAAAGCAGTAGTGGATCCTGGGCAACACCGGGTTGGTACAGCAAGTACAGGTATATGTTTAATTATAAGATAACAAAAGCAGTAATGGATCCTGGGCAACACCGGGTTGGTACAGCAAGTACAGATATATGTTTAATTATAAGATAACAAAAGCAGTAATGGATCCTGGGCAACACCGGGTTGGTACAGCAAGTACAGGTATATGTTTAATTATAAGATAACAAAAGCAGTAGTGGATCCTGGGCAACACCGGGTTGGTACAGCAAGTACAGGTATATGTTTAATTATAAGATAACAAAAGCAGTAGTGGATCCTGGGCAACACCGGGTTGGTACAGCAAGTACAGGTATATGTTTAATTATAAGATAACAAAAGCAATAATGGATCCTGGGCAACGCCGGGTTAGTACAGCTAGTACAGATAAAGGTTAAATTATAAGATAGCAAAAGCAGTCGTGGATTCCAGGCAACGCCGGGTCGTCGGTACAGGTAGTGTTGATATATGTTTTATTATAAGATAACAAAAGCAATAATGGATCCTGGGCAACACTGGGTCGGTACAGCAAGTACAGATATATGTTTAATTATAAGATAACAAAAGCAGTAATGGATCCTGCGCAACGCCGGTTCGTCGGTACAGCTAGTACAAATATATGTTTAATTATAAGATAACAAAAGCACTCTTCTAATCGCATGCTTGTTTAACAAGGAAGCCATAAAAAGAAATGCAATGTTTATTACACGTAGATTCTTGTAATCTATATATTTCGGCTAATTTGATAAGAAGGCTTTGTCAATGATGTTGAGGTTTTGATAAGAAAGGCTTCTAAATGATTTTAACTTATATATGAAGTTACCTTATATCATTATTGTAGTGTACGTTCTTATTCGCTATGACTATATCATGTTGATTCCTATTAAATCACCAATGTTGAGCAACGTTCAGCTTGGTACTAAACAGATCGGGTGACCATGTTGAAATATAACATTTTATAAATTTGGAAGTGATTTCGTTTTTTCGTATACTCGTAATTCGACATTATATGACTTTTAACGATTGGATTCTATTACTGGTGTTGGTTTTGTCAGTTATTTAAGAGGGGGATTTTATGAAGGTTGACTACACTCATAATAAAAGCGGTGTCATGAAACAGACAGGATTTAAACTCGTCATGCCCGGATTAGCAATCCACATCAGTGACTAGCATGTAATGCTGGCTTTTGCATTCTCTCTTTGAGAAGGGGTAAGATTATTGCTAATCGTCTGAGGCGGCCCTAATGTTGACGGGACTGTCTAGGCATTTTTTGTAGGTCAGAGTACTCCTTCTCACTTATATTTCAATCCCAATTTCCAACTTTTGTGTAGCATTTCTCGTGATGGAAGAGAAATAAATACACTTTACCACCACCACCACCACCACCACCACTTTCGTGACAGTGATTATAAGAAAGTCACATCCTCTAATACTTCTGAGAGAGAGAGAGAGAGAGAGAGAGAGAGAGAGAGAGAGAAATGAACCCATCGTTTCTCCCTATAGCTATAGGTAAATGAAGATAGACAATACTACCAAACCTTGGTAAAATAACTGTTTTATAAGCACATCCAGAGAATGTGCTCTGATAGAGTAATTGTACTTGCTCACACTCAGCAGAACTATCCCCGATTTGCCCATCCAGCAACAAAATCCCGCCCCTTCAATGTAGAAGTCCATAGATACTGAAAGATTTTCGACTTTGATAGCTTCGTGGATCGCTTAATGTTAGAATTCCCTTCCTGCTCCTTGTTTCCCTGACCATACAAACATGCAGAAATTTAAATGTAATGTGAATAAACAACTTGTCCTTTATACCTTGTTTGAGGTGAATAAAAATTATTTTTTTTAAATTCATACAGAAGAGAAATAATGAAATAACAGCAATCCTTCTGTTTCTCGGTTTCTTCTTGTCAATGGTCAAGTTATGGAAAGTGCAGCTATTGCTTGTGCAACGGTTGCTTCAGTATAAACTCGTTATCATGC
>NC_136502.1:115389846-115429846 GCF_053919585.1 Euprymna scolopes
AACTCATAAACCATCACTTTTATTTTATTTGTATTTCCATCCATCCATAATTAACACAAAAAGAACATTTTTTTTTCTGATATTTTAATATTTTTGCTTTATTTCTCAAAGTTTGTTTTGACAGTCCGCTATTTTATTCCGTTTCCATCTTTCTTTTGAAGAGGATGTAGATGGCACAATGGATGCTGGTGCTAGCAAGTGAGACGCAGTGTGGAATCGGCAGATTTAAGTCTTTCTTGTTTTTCTTAATAATAAAAAATACAGGTGTTGTTGAAGTCAATGCAAAATTTCATATTCATGAACCACATCCATTTAATGTGTATATATAAGGATGCAAATGCTATTTCAAACTTAAGTATGGCAAACTAACGAGAATGCCTTTTCAATGTTAAGCCTGGCGGACTAATGAATTAATTTCACTCGTATTTCGTATCCGGTGTTTATTAACTGTATTTATTTTAATCTTATTTTATTTTTATCTATTTTAATTTAATTTAATTTTTATTTAATTTTATTTTATTTTAATTTTATTTATTTTAATTTAGGTTTGAAATAATATTCCTTTGTTTTGCTTAGTTTGTGAAACATGAAGGTTTTGTGCTTTCTCTTTGTTGTTTGAAACCGGTCCTTGCTATTTTTAGCACACGTGGTCGTAGGGTATTTCCGGAAGTGTTAAATTTGAGCTGACAGTGTTTTTCTTTGTCTGTTTTTGTTTACAGACATAAGAGTGGTTAGCTGGTAAACCATGACAACCCTTTCGATGAAAATTCCTTCAAAATGGTATTAAAACAAATTTTTAATCACACAAAATGTGTGTGCATGTTGAAGCTTTTGTTAGAGTGGAAAAAATAGATTTTACCAGAAAATGAAAATAGAATTAAAGAAAATGTGCGTTCTCGTCAATCTTATAATTAAATCTTCCCCTTTTTAGCTTTCTCTGTAGCAAACTGCTGTAATAAATTCCTCGTGTCAATTTCTCAGTTTAGTTCATGTTCAATGGTTTATCTTCTTTTCTCTTCTATCTTCTATCTTCTTCTCTATTCTATTCTATCTTCTTCTCTTCTTCTTCTTCTCTATATAAATAAAATGAACTCATTTTTCCCGTCTGATTTTGACATGAATAGGATTAAAAATCAAGATATTTCATGCAAATATAATATGCACAAACGTCAGAACAATATCTGAGGTGTGTTATAGGCTTATTATTTCTCAAATTCCTCGATAATCTTAGATTTCTATACTTTTTCTGCTGAGAAGTCACGGCCAAAATCGGTTAAGATCAATGGAAGTGGTAAAATATTTTCTCTCTAAAAAATTCCTCCTCTTAACACCGTTTGGGGATCGTTCACAAGGAACAGTTGAGAAGAGAACACCGGTTTGGCTTCGTAGTTCTTTCATGTGAAGTTATTTAAAATCACTAAACTAAGCTGCAGTGCTCTGTGGCGTAGTGGTTAGCGTGCTGGACAATTCACATTATATTTTCACGTTCGCGCCGACCTACCGTAGTCGTTTTTTTTTGGGTTTTTTTTCCTAAACAACTGGAATGGACTTTTCTTGGTGGCCGAACTGTTAACGTTGCAGATGTTTTTTTTTGTTTTTTTTCACACTTTATTTTCCTACTTTTACTCATGACTCCGGGTTTGATCCTTCCTACTTACCTACCATAACATTTTTTAAAACTCCCCCCCCGTCCCGGAAACAAACACTCGGGCAACGCCGGGTACCCCCGCTAGTAACAAATAAGCCAGCCAGTCTTTTCTGAAACATGGAGTTCCAAAGAAAACTTTTAATTAGTTTCAATTTAGAGAAACTGCGCTCACAGGAGGCCATTGTAACCGGCAATATGGTTACAATTCTGAGTGCAACAATTACGTTTAGATATAAATTAACAATTGTGTGTTTTATTATATAATTTACACATTAAATGGCGCAAAATGTAATAAACTTCTTACTGTCCATGAGGTTGACGTAATTGATAATCTCTTTTTCAGGTTTCTCACGGTCAATATCGCCCTCTCCAACACATTTTGTCAAAGCGGTGCAGCATGATAGCAACATGCCCAAGGTTATTATAGATTTCATGTAACTTGTGCCCGAAGACTTTGTGAAATTTTAGTGTGGATAGAAAGATTGCCGGTGAAACGCTTCTCCATTTCCTGATTCGTATCTGAAGAGTCTGCTTTCTTTCTTTCTTCTTCGTTCTGAATTAGCACATTGCACAATCCACTTCAAGCTCATCAGCCAATTCTCCTGCTTTAAACTTCGACTAATGCAAGTCCTTCCTTCGTAAAGCAAATGGCATGTCAACCTCAACATGAGAACTCTGGTCATCGATGCATATTAAATGAACTTTACTTATCATGTTTATTTGAAACAGCAAGTCATATCAGGTAATAGACTTCGTAGCCTCGTAGGAGATGTCCTTTTCTCCTCTTTGCAACCTCTATCTCACAGAAGAGATGTTACGAGTTTGTCTCTGATGTATCGTTATTTTCATGGAAAGTGTTCAACTGAGCTTCAATCTATGGTCCCCCCTCGCCAAACTTTCACAAGAAACACTCGTCTAGCTGTAAACACTATCAATAATTTCCCCCACTCTTTATCTGTGCCTAAACCTAAACGTAGATTCCATGAACAAAGCTTCTTTCTTAGAACTGCACGCCTGTGGAATTGTCTTTCGTTTTCCTGCTTTCCGGCTGACTACAATATGGTTGTGTTCAAGTCTAAAGTAAATAAGTTCTTGATGAGCCGTTCCATATAAGTTATTAAATTTACCAAATTTTCATTACTAATGATTACTATATTGACCAATTTCTACTGTACACTCTTTAACCCTTATCCTTGAGTGGCCTCTGGGCCTTGATAATGTGGTGATGCCTTTGTAAAAAAAAAAAAAAAAGGTAATCGAACAAAGAAGGAAACGTCAACACCTGATTTCAGTAAATAAAACTCGAAATTCCGTGCTGATAAATCCATCTTGACTATCTCAAGACAATCGTTCTAATTTTTTGATCGCTTCAAAAATTTCTGTCGTCTGTAAACGCAACGACTTGACAGTTTCCACATTTGCTTCCCATTTTGTGTCCGGAAGACTTTAAACTAAGGCCGGTCACGTGATTTTTTTTTTTTTTTTTTTTTTTTTTTTTTTGTTCAGAATAGCCCATCACTCTTTTGTCGCGATAAACAAACTACATGCGTCACAGATAGCCAAAGAAAGAAATTGAAGTAACCGGTGAGCGTGCAGCATCATTAATTACCAGATTAATTTGATAACTGGCGCATGGCATGTATACAACTTTTTTATTGACTTTTAAGAAACGCGGTTGCACGCCATGACCTTTTTTTGCATGTTGGACCAGTTACCGTACCCTTTGTCGCGATAGTCTTCTATGGTTATGCCATACTTGGACAGGAAGTTGATCATGCTGTCAAAAATACCTTTTCCGGTTGTATTACACGCACCAAGAAACACAATGAAGTGTTCAAAATTTTTTTGCTTCACATCCATCTGTAAATTCAATTCCCGAAAACAATACTTACTTGCTCTCCATCTGTAAATTCAATTCCCGAAAATAATACTTACTTGCTCTCCGTGATATCAATTATGCAATACTATTTCAATGCAAGAACTTTGGAAATGATTTTGTTCCGTATGGAATCAGCAAACAGGTCGATAAGTTCGTTCTGAATACGGTTGCTGTAATAATGATCACTTAGTTTGCCGCCTCTTTGTACGTCTGACATGTTCAGACATGACAGGAATTTTGCAATTAGTTCCACTTCTCCGAGGAAATGTTGATTTCTGGTATCACCGAGCTTTTCAATTGTGCTTCGGGAGGTCCAAATTCTTTCAACTAAAAACTGAATTATAGTTAGTTATCATTCCGAAACCAGAAAATGTATTTCATTCACACTCATAATATTTTATTCATTGTTTATGAAGTACGTCTTACTCGTCTTTCGTTGAATAGCGGAAGTCCACTAAGCAACACATGAGTGACAAATGTCTGCCTTAAAAACAATTGGAAAGTTTTTTGGGTTTTTTTTTTTAATGAAAATGACTTAGTGATATATATATATATATATATATATATATATATATATATATATATATATATATATCACTAAATACATATTTAGTTGACAAAAATTTATTAACGAAAAATTAAATTATCAATATGCAAAAGTGTTTAACACATTTATTAATATTTAGTTGTATATCCTTTGGTTTGCTCCAAACGCTTTTCATAACTGCTTACTAGTTTCTTACAAGCACTTACTCGTAGTTTCAGTCATTCTTCTTTGCAAACTTTCTTCAATTCCTTGATATTCTTGGGATCTTTTGCATGCACCCTTAACTTCTAAGTTTCCCACAAATTTTCGATGGGATTTAGGTTGGGCGACTGCCTAGGACACTGTAGAACACTAATCCCATTATCCTTAAACCATTTCATAGTTATTTTAGCCTTGTGCTTGGGATCATTGTCTTGCTAGAAGATTAAAATCACGCCCCAATCTTAAATCTGCGGCGCTCTTGAACAGATGTGTTGACAAAGTTTTCGTGTATTTTGCTGCATTCATTTTCTCTTCTATGTTTAAAATTCCTCAAACTGTATTTGCAGAAAAGCAGGCCTAAATCATCACACTTCCACCTCCAAATTTTACAGTGGAAATGGTATTAGATTATTTAAATTTTGTGCCATTTTTTCTCCTTACACGGATGCGAATGTTTCTTCCAAAAAGCTCAATTTTAGTTTCATCTGACGAAATAACTTTGTTCTAGAAGTCATCCGATTCACGTTGATATTTATAAACAAATTTCAATCTTTCATGTATCTAGGACTCAACGATGGAGTCTTTCTCGGTGATCTAGAATACAGGCATGTACGATTCAATGATCTCTTGATTATGTCCTTGCTTACTTCAATAGCTGCTTTCTGCAAATCCTTCTGAATTTCTGAACGAGTCAGAAATGGTTTTTCTCCCCGTTACGAGCAATGCAAAGTAACATCATTTAATTTACGTGTCCTACCACTTATTGAGTTATTTTTAGTATTACCAGTTGTTTTCCAATTTATCACGACAGCCCTAACTGTATTCACCACCAAATTTAGTTTTAAAGCTATTTTCCTGTATTCCTTTCCATCTTTACACCTTGCTATGATTTCCTGGCGCATATCATTAGTCAATTCCTTTGTTTTAACCATTTTAAAACAGTAGTGAAAGAGGCAACCTGCGCAGTGTCCGAGAGCTGTTATTAACTGATCTATAAGGAGCCCAAACCCTGGGATGCCTTCTGATTGGGTGAAATATTGTAGCAAGATTTAATGACTGCTTAAAAATTAAATTTCTGATTGGTTGAAAGTATTGTAGAAAGTATTATAGCAAGATGAAAAATGATGTGCTAAATACTTTTGCATATGAGTAATTTGTATTTTGTGTTAATAAATATTTGCCAACTAAGTATATTTTTATTTCCATTTTATTTTTAAATAGATAATATCTGTTCAAAGATTGAATGTAAATTTAATTCAAATTAACTTGATATTTCTTGAGAAATATGAAAAAAAAAAACAATGTACCAAATACTTTTGCTTTTCACTGTATATATTTGTATAAAGTATATAATCAGTGATGATGTTACGAAATAGGTCGAACATAAGAACGAAATATGGTAAATTATATTGTAGACACGTTTTACCGGAAGTGAGGGTCAGCTGATCGGATCTGTGTATGAGTCACGTGATCAGGTTAGCTGGAGTCACTGAGTTTGGGTTTGGACGTAGAGAAGAACAGACGGCTTAGCAGGTCGTGCCCTCCCCTTCACTGGGGGGGGGACGCTGACGTGTGTGAAAATAAGACCTTGGGAACCGCGTAAGCAAAGACATCCACTTTCCATTCTAAATAATAAAAACTATATAAAACCATTCATCGTCTTGGAGTGAATGAATATTCGTCCAAAACAGGTTTGCAGTGTCCATTCCAGGACACAAGATGAATTCCAGGTGGACAAGATCAAGGACACATGAAGATAAGGTATGTCCAAAATACATGTAACACACACACACACACACACACACACACACACACACACACACACACACACAACTGCATATGAATAATTAGATATGAATATATCACAAATAGACAGCAACATTCCCCCACTCTTTATCTGTGCCTAAATCAAAACGTGGATTCCATGAACAAAGCTTCTTTCTTAGAACTGCACGCCTGTGGAACTCTGTTCCGTCTGCCTGCTTCCCACCGGACTACAACTTGGATGTGTTCAAGTCCAACGTTAACAAATTCCTAATGAACCGCCCCCTTAAGTAAACACTTCATCAAATCTCCACACTAACGTAATGTACTTGTAATAACCCTTATCCCTGAGTGGCTTCCGGCCCTTGATAAGTGGTGACCACTGTGTAAAAAAAAACAAAAAAACATTCAGACGATCCTACATCGGTACCCCTTTTATGATACCAACAATACAACAATGAAATATATATTTTAAATAGTGATAGCAAACCAACGGTTCACCAGTATTAAATTTAAGAAGGGTTTGAGTAATGACATACTTGAAAACTACGGGCCCTGCACTGTGTAAACAGGTACTTCAACTAGTATTGTATAGTTACACCTCTGATTTATAGTCTCAGAAATCCCTAATAGGAATTGTTGAGATAAAAAAAAATATTTTAAGTAGGTCATCTTCAAACCTAGATTAAGCAGACATTAAGTCGGCTTGTCTATATTTACAAAACTGAAACTAGAAATTATAGTAATAAGGAATCCTAGCTGGAGGGCGTTTAGTTAATATGAATGAAAAGAAGGTTCTTCCCGTTATATTGCAATTTTATACTTCGCAAAATTACAACCTGTGCCGATGTTTTTGGCTTGGAATTTTGATCTACAAAATTGGATCTATACTTGTGTGGATATACTGTTTATTCTGTTTGGAACTCGCTTGGGTGAATTTAGAAAAGAGAGGTGAAGCAGGGGCGGGATGGAGAATACGCCAGAGGATAATATGAAGTATATATATATATATATATATATATATATATATATATATATATATATATATAACTACTTCATTTATTCACATAAATTCAATATACAAAAGTATAGATTTATGCGTAAACTTTAAGTATTTACTTCAAAAGTGCTCAATACGTAGGTAGAGCTAGTTAGTAATTTATAAAATATATATGGCGATTAAGCTACACTGAATATTCTGCGTTTCATCCAAGCATAAGCCTGACGAATCCTATAGTTAGATGAAACGCAGAATATTCAGTGTAGCTTAATCGCCATATATATTTTATAAATTACTATATATATATATATATATATATATATATATATATATATATATATATATATATATAGAGAGAGAGAGAGAGAGAGAGAGAGAGAGAGAGAGAAAGAAAGCAGACAGTGCAACGAATAAAGATGGGTAGATCTCGTTTATACTCATGAATTAATTTCCCTCATAAAACACAACAGAGTAAAGCTATGTGTACTCTTTACACACTTTAATATATAGAGAAATAAAAAGGAACAAACCGAGTTATGTGTTCATCAACGTTTCGCCTTTATTTCGAGACTTCCTCTGAATGAATGAAAATTAAGAAAACAAAAACACCAGTACAAATATTTGAAAATTCCCTTGTGAAAAGTGTAACGATGTTCCATTTCAGCAACAGAAAAAGACAAAAGTGGTGGGAGGTTGCGTTGTTAAAGAGAAGGAGATTTTTAATAGCATCATATAGCCGTTAATATATTTTAATAGCATCATATAGCCGTTAATATATTTTTAATAGCATCATATAGCCGTTAATATATTTTTAATAGCATCATATAGCCGTTAATATATTTTTAATAGCATCATATAGCCGTTAATATATTTTTTAATAGCATCATATAGCCGTTAATATGTTTTTTAAAAAGATATGACGCAGTTAATATTCTTTCTGGAAAAAATATGTCTGTTAAAATCCAAATATAGGTGTGTAACTGAAATGAAATGAGTGTGTTTTTGTTATGTAATTTATTGATTGAGATTATATGTATTAATTATTATAGGAGGTGTTTTTATGGTTTGAGAGGGTTAACCTGTCTCCACAATTAAATTATGTTCTTTTAATAGAAGTTTGCTTATTAATGGCGCTATATTATAGAAACCTCCACGTTGTTTAATTGTGCTTGAATTTGCGATAAGCGCTGTTCAAGAAGTCCCCGGCGCGGTTTATTTTAAATAAATTTTTGCTTGTTTGAAGTCAAACGTATGATTATGCTGCAATGGATGAGACATTGTGCAAACTAGTTAACCTTCATGTAGTCGCTAGCATATCCATGACTGAGTATATTAAAAAGTTCATTTTAGTAATTTTTAAATCGAAAAAAAAAAGGCTTTTATTATCAATGTCTAAGCAAGAAAAAACTCAACTCAACAATATATATATATATATATATATATATATATATATATATATATATATATATATATATATATATATATATATATATTATTTATTAGAAGGTAAGTAGTTACATTTGGTCGCAACAAACAACCATCTGTTTCAGTCAAGAGACTTCATCAGGCGGTCCTGAGCAATCTGATACTAAAGAAAAAGAAAAAGTGAACTCTCCAAAAAAAAAAAAAAAACACAAAAGTAATAAGTTGCGAGCTCTCTAAAAAAGAAGGATAAAAAATGGAGAAGTCAACTATATATATATATATATATATATATATATATATATATATATATAAAACTGTGCGCTTATAATATATAAAAAGATGACGGTCCTTATCCATGAAATTCTTTATTTGGTCAATCAACTCTAATGTTCTCCCATACCTCTCGTCATCCCTCACAGACTCCCTTCGTTCCTTGATTCTCTTATGTCACTCAAAAACTGATGCTCGATTCATGCAAGATGGTCCAAAAGCAGTCTGAAGCATTTCTTCCCTCCACCGTTCACTAGAAGCCCAATGAATTGTCAACAGATCCGAGTAAATTCTAATCTTTTAGCAGAGACAAATAGGAATATTAAATTAAAACAAATAATAAAAAAGAATTTAAGACAGCTCACCCTCGTAGTCTCAGACAGGCAGCGGGCAACAGACAATCTAACCTCATACTTGTTTAAGATAACATCTACATAGCTCTGGCTTTACAACCCTTAACCTTACAAACCCTATTCCCTAACACAAACATGAAATGATTGAATAAAGACACGGTAAATAAGCAAATAAACAAATAGGAAAATAAATAAACTAACAAATTCGCACCCAATCAACCCTGTTCTCCGCACAACTGAACCGTCACCCCATGGCCCTTTAAAAGTTTTTTTTAAAAAATGGCCTTCTTTTGCTGAAATTTGATTTCCGGTTTTCATTTTGAATTCCGCTTTCGTAAATAAGCGTTGTTGTCTGAAGAGGTCTCTAGTTACTAAACACTAGAAGACCGAAACATGCTCATGACTGTGTAGCAACAAATTACTGCTTACGTAAAGACAAATTGAAAATGTATATATATATATATATATATATGTCTGATGGAATAGTGTTTTTTTTTTTTGTTCTGCACTATAGAAGCAGACATCGTCTTTCATAAATGATTCAGTAGGCAACACCTCACTCTGCGGTATGATGTAAAGTTATACATTATTCAGTTGGCAAAAATAAACGATCGAGATTCTTGTCAAGAAATGTTATTTGATTGGCATTGCATAAATATTATATAACACGTTATTGCAGGCACGCACAGCAACAGTGATGATATCAAGTAGGAAAAAAGATATCAGATAACAAAAAACACTGAATGAAAACTTCCCAGTTAATTATTTTACATTAACAAGCAACTGATGACATCAAGAACTACGAAGCTCGTCCCAATAGTAAAGCCTCCTATTTTTTAACTCAAAAAGTCGAAGAGCTACGAAAATGGGAGTGGTACCATTAAAATGAGCGACCTTCTGTGCTCGAGAATTTATTTTTAAACACCACCATTCTCGATACACTTTTGTCAGCGATGAACGATGGCTGTGCATGGGCGTCCGGAGCACGCTTTGTCATAGAAAGACCGCTCCAAAAGTAAATTTTGCTGTTTATTTTATTTATTTATTTTTTTTTTTTTTTGTGCTCCGGAATATTATTTTCTACATAGTCATCACCATTCTTAATGCACTTTTGCCAGAAATTCAATGACGCACCTCTGCTTCTGATGAACGTTCACGACAGGGATTCTTAGACTCTCACATCGTCAATGTCTCAACAAAGAGATGAAATCTTCAGATCATGAATGCATAAGTTCAGTCATCATAACAACGTAATTTGCAATTCTCTCTGATTCATTCAGGCGGAATAAAACAAATTAGAAGTCATTAATTTTGGAACACCCCCTCATATAAAAATATATTATCTTAAATTAATATAAACTCTCGGGACCTGTGAAAATTCAACAGGAGAACTCTTTCATATGTAATATATTGATGTTGGCATTCTGTAGATGTTCAGTGTAAATGGAGACGTCCTGATATTATTGTAGCTTTTTTGTTAAAACTGCAAAAGTATTTATCTAAGCTAGCACGAACGCACAGCAAAGTACGCTTAAATATGATATTTTAATTCTTGCAGATTATATATTATTATAGAGTTAATGTTCTATCAATTTTTATATATTATAAGGTTGCGATTTCAAAAAATAAACAAAATAAAAATATCCATATGATTTGGGTGCATCAGCTTGAATCAAAACCGAAATAAAAACTTATGGAAATAAAATATATATATATATATATATATATATATATATATATATATATATATATAAACTTGAGTTCTATCACTTATAATCGAAACCGAAACCAAAACTTATGAACAATTCTTGATACAATTATTTATAAAAATATATATGACTTAGATGCTATCAGCTATAATCGAAACTGAAATGAAAATTTATGAAGAATTCTTGGTAAAATTATTTATTACACGAGATGAAAGTCCAAAACAATTAAATGACCCGGCCGTAAGCGTGACACAGAAAATAAAACACGCACTATCGTATTAATATATAGATGAAAGATATTAATATATAGATACCTATGTATTATTTGTATTACTTGCACTACTATCCTCATCTTGGTTGTTAATTTCACAACATTTCAGCTGAACCCACTACTTAGAATATCTATTTCATAATTTATAATTTATAATTCATAATTCATAATTTATAATTTATAATTCATAATTCATAATTTATAATTTATAATTTATAATTCATAATTTATAATTCATAATTCATGATTTATAATTTATAATTTATAATTTATAATTTATAATTCATAGTTTATAATTTATAATTCATGATTTATAATTTATAATTCATAATTCATGATTTATAATTTATAATTTATAATTTATAATTCATAATTTATAATTTATAATTCATAATTAATAATTCATAATTCATAATTTATAATTCATAATTTATAAGTAATAATTCATTATTCATAATTTATTATTTATAATTCATAATTCGTAATTTATAATTCATAATTCATAATTTATAATTCATAATTCATAATTCATAATTTATAATTCATAATTTATAATTCATAATTCATAATTTATAATTCATAATTCATAATTCATATTTCATATTTCATAATTCATAATTCATATTTCATATTTCATAATTCATAATTCATAATGGTGAGTTCGATCATTTATAATTTTATCAAGTACAAATATATTATTGACGACAACACTCGCATAATATTTAAAAATTACTTAATATAATTGTGGCCCAAATGCAATCATCTAGCTGTCAGGCATTGTCTGACAGTGTCAGCTAACAGAAGCCACCGACTGTGATTGTCAATTAGTAATGGTTTGGGGCGATTACTTGCAGGTACTGATGGGATAGTGGCGAGTACTGGCGTTTACAGTTTGGCAGTGGAACTCACTGACGGCTATGATCAGTGTTGGCCTCCACTGAAATTTTGATAACTGAAATCGTCGTCCATAACTAGTGGGCACTGGTGGATACTGATGGGCACTGGCGAGAATTGGCTAAAATATATACAGAGGAAAATCCAAATATTGAAAAATATTACATAGGAAACACAGCTATGAAATTTACATATTATAAGAACACTACACTCTCCTTGCATTACTGGAAATTAATCAGCCAAAATAAAACCCTATAATTGAATGTAAAATATCAAGAAAAGCTTAGGCTTGTAGTACTTTAATGTCACCTTGTTTTTTATGCCTGACTGAAGAACTTTAAATAATTCGTTTTATGGATTTGGGAAAATTATTAAATAATCAAATTAGAATAGGAAATTAGACATTTTAAAGAATATGCACTAACTAAGCTATGATTATATACCAAATATAATCCATTTAATAGAAATGTTTTTAAGTTCCCAACTTCCCCCTTCCCTTTTTCCTCTATATAAAAAAGGGGAGAGGTCAAAACTCCTGACTGACAAACAATATGGATTTAGACAAGCCTATTCCACAGCTGACATCCTCACTGTAATCTCTGAACATATATACCATTCACTGGACAAAGCAGGAGAGGGTAGAGCGGTGGCCCTTGATATATCTAAGGCTTTTGACAGGGTATAGCACGACGGTCTTCTGAGGAAAATTAGATATTATGGTATCACTGGAAGAATATGTAATGTAATTAAATCCTTCTTAAGTAAGAGAAAAATCAAGTTGTCCTCGACGGTCGTGCACCTAAACAATATGACATAAATGCGGGAGTACCTCAGGGGTCTATCCTTGGACCTTTATTATTACTGATATTCATAAATGACCTCTCTGATGAAATTGTTTCGGAGATGGGTATATTTGCCGATGACACCACTCTCTATAACAGATATGAGGGGAAAACAAATGAACACATATCTAAGGAAATGGCAGAAACACTAGAGGATAACCTCCAATCTGTAGTGGAATGGGGACAAAAATGGATGGTCACATTCAATGCTGCCAAGACTAAGCTTGTTTCCTTCAATAACTACAAGAAACCCTATCTACTACCAATAGCAATGGCCAAGAAGACATTGCCTGAAAGCACTTCTTTTAAACTTCTCGGCCTAACGTTTACAGGGAATATGAACTGGAATAGATACATTGAGAGCATTGTCAAGGCTGCTGCAAAAAAGGTGGGCTCTCTTTATCGTGCTAGAAAATTACTTACGCCTGAAAGTATCCTGTACCTCTATAAGGCCACCATTCGCCCATGTATAGAGTACTGTTGTCACATTTGGGCTGGTGCATCTGCTGCTTGTCTCTCACTCCTGGACAGGGTTCAAAAGAGAGTCGCCAACATGATAGGTCCTGAACTGTCATCTAGGCTTCAACCTCTGTCCCATCGACGAGATGTTGCATCTCTCTGCCTGTTCTACAAATACTTTAATGGTGAATGCTCTGACGAACTGCAAACACTTGTACCCCCTCAACGTGACTACCCCCGAAAAACCCGACAAGCAACTAAATCCCACCCCTTTACCATAGAGATCCCTAGATGCAAGAAAGCCTTTTACTCCATTAGTTTCTTCCCCAGAACTGCAAGTCTTTGGAATTCCCTTCCGGGATTCTGCTTTCCCAACTGTACTGATATGCAGAAGTTCAAGTGTAATGTGAACAAACATCTTTCTAATCATCTCCCTTCATAATGCCCCTGCAAATTATGTCCCTGATAGTAACCCTCTACTTCAAAGTGGCACTGTGCCTTGTTTGGGGTGAAAATTGAATAAAAAAAGAAAGTTAAAAAAAGAAGAAAAAAAAATCACGTACCAGAATTCCTACCCTGATGAAGCTATTTTTAGCGAAATATTGGACTTACAACAACAACAACAAAAAGTAAATAAAATGATTTTATCATTATTCCCGACACTCTAAAGTTTTTAAATTTCTCATTTAAATTTTATTCAAAATAAGTGTTTTCTAAAAGTGTATGACCATCTTTTTAATATATATATATATATATATATATATATATATATATATATATATATATATATATATATATATATATAACTTGAGTCCCTTCAGCTATAATCAATAATCAAAACCAAAACCAAAACTTAAAACTTGGTAAAATTATTTATAAAAAAATTGATCATATGATTCCCATCATCTATAATCGAAACTGAAACCAAAACTTATAAAGAATTCTTGATAAAATTATTTACTACAAGAAGTGGAAGGTCATAACAATTAAACGACAGTCACTCGGAAGAAAAAAGATGTAAGCGTGACACACAAAATAACACACACGTTATCGTATTAATATAAAGACTATTTTGTATGAGTTGTATTTCTTTGCTTACATATATAAATGGTTATATGCACACACCTGTTGTGACTATGCATTGATATGAGGGAATGTCAGAAATTACGTAACTTGAAAGGCGAACTTTCATTGGTTGATGAAGTTATGCCATGTTCTTTTACATCTCTTTTTTGATTGGTGGATAGATATTGGAACACCGGGGTGCGCGCCGGTGTTCAAATCCATGACTTCACTTCATGTATATCTTTCTAAGAGGCAAGACGCATTTTCTACGTCTTACCTTTCCCTTCCATAGAGTTATTAATTTAAGGCGGTTGGCACCTTTTTCCTCCCCTCCTCAAAGAGACTCTTAACCTAATCAATTGAGTTTATTTAAGACGTTGTATCGTCTCCATACATCAGCGAATAATGTTGATATCGTATTTTCTATTCAAAGAACTTATCCGCCTTTCATGCAACTTGGGTCATAAATAAATGGAACCATGCCAGAAACTTCAAACTCTAATCAACTATTACTTCTTACGAAGTCAACTACACGACTCAACTGATCGAAATAATAAGGGGAATTCCCAGAAGATAAACTGTAGAAGTGAGTGACGTCGCAACAAGGAACTTGTTGCGACCTAGATGTCTCCGAGGTCTGGTAGACTAATGCGTTAGTCAAAAAGTAGAAGTGACCCATGCAGCATATGGCTGCTTTTAAAAGAAAAGAAAGGGAAGGTGTTCATCACGTGATTTCATCACGTGAACACGTCATCCATGCATTCATTCATGCATGTCAACAAACTTAATTTAAGGTGTGCTAAAGAAGGCTACCGTTTCCTCCGATCATCCCAGCCGCCTTGGCAGGTAGGTAGTTATTTTCTACACAACAGAGTAACAAAAGATGCAACGACTTTTGCAAACTAACCCGAACCCTAACCCTAATCCGAACCCTACAGAAGGATGATTGGTTTTTCAACATGCCGGGTAAGTTCGCCTTTTCATTCGTTATGTAATTTGCACTCTGCTAAGTTCTGAATTATGTAAGATTAAATTTCCTCCAGGAACGATAACTCCTTATGAATTATTTTGCTGTAAGTATTGATATACTATAAGGAAATGAGAAACTAAATGAAACAAATTTACTCCTGGGAATGCGAACATATACAAAACTCTATAGACTTGGTGACGTATCTGTGTGTGTACGTTGTAGCTATATGTATATTCACATGCATTTATATATATATGTGTGTGTGTTTCTTTAAATATAAATGTGTATCGATACCGAACAGCGACTTGAAACTAGATATTTCTGCGATCAACGAATAATAAAAGGGTAACTTGATATACCAATCTTAAACGCTTATCCTGGCGATGGACTGAGCGACTTGTTGCTGACCTCTCCCTCTTCACATGTTTCCATCCTTTTTTCCCCACACTTTATCCCATTGTTCCTCTATTTTCCGCTAGTAAAAGCTAGATGAAAAATAGTTTATATAAAAAAAATGCGCGATATAGTTTTTGTTTGTTTTCTTAAAATAAATTAATATTTATCAATCAAATCAAAACGTAGATTCCATGAACAAAGCTTCTTTCTTAGAAGTGCACGCCTGTGGAACTCTCTACCGTTTGCCTGTTTCCCACCTGACTACAACTTGGATGTCTTCAATTCCAACATAAACAAATTCCTGATGAATCGCCCCCTTAAGTACTTTATCAAATATCCAATACTAACGATTACTACGATACTATCCCATTGATTATTGTACGCGCAATAACCCTTATCCCCGAGTGGCTTCCGGGCCTTGATAAGTGGTGACCACCATGTAAAAAAAATTTAACTTAGCTCAAAGCAGAAATTGTTTTGTCAACGAAAAAATCACGCATTTGTTACATATCGTAAAATTAATCTTCTATATAAATAAAATGAACTCATTTTTTCCCGTCTGATTTTGACATTAATAGGATTAAAAATCAAGATATTTCATGCAAATATAATATGCACAAACGGCAGAACAATATCTGAGGTGTGTTATAGGCTTATTATTTCTCAAATTCTTCGATAATCTTAGATTTCTATACTTTTTCTGCTGAGAAGTCACGGCCAAAATCGGTTAAGATCAATGGAAGTGGTAAAATATTTTCTCTCTAATAAATTCCTCCTCCCCCTGCCACCACTTAACACCGTTTGGGGATCGTTCACAAGGAACAGTTGAGAAGAGAACACCGGTTTGGCTTCGTAGTTCTTTCATGTGAAGTTATTTAAAATCACTAAACTAAACTGCAGTGCTCTGTGGCGTAGTGGTTAGCGTGCTGGACAATTCACGTTATATTTTCACGTTCGCGCCGACCTACCGTAGTCGTTTTTTTTTTTTTTTTTTTTTTTTTTCCTAAACAACTGGAATGGACTTTTCTTGGTGGCCGAACTGTTAACGTTGCAGATGTTTTTTTTTTTTTTTTTCACACTTTATTTTCCTACTTTTACTCATGACTCCGGGTTTGATCCTTCCTACTTACCTACCATAACATTTTTTAAAACTCCCCCCCCCCGTCCCGGAAACAAACACTCGGGCAACGCCGGGTACCCCCGCTAGTATACAAATAAATCAGAATTTTAAATGTCCAGTATTTGGGCAAGGACTGGCATCGAGTTGAGATGCTGAAATCAGTTTTAAATCCTTATCTTTATTCCATTGTTTTATTAATTGTGTAAATGGTTTTCTCGTGGAAAAATGTGCCGATTCTATCTGGCAAGTTCATTTGGAATATATATTGTTTTATTTTTTTATAATAGATTTTTCTTGTCCATAAATGTTTATATTTTCCAAGTTGATAGCATAAACAGATTAGGCAATTGTATTCATTTTCAGTTAGTGAGAGGGGGATCTTTCACCATACCTTCCCCTTAACACGCCAATTGGACTTTTAATAAAAAGGCGTCTGATTTTGACATTAATAGGATTAAAAATCAAGATATTTCATGCAAATATAATATGCACAAACGGCAGAACAATATCTGAGGTGTGTTATAGGCTTATTATTTCTCAAATTCCTCGATAATCTTAGATTTCTATACTTTTTCTGCTGAGAAGTCACGGCCAAAATCGGTTAAGATCAATGGAAGTGGTAAAATATTTTCTCTCTAATAAATTCCTCCTCCCCCTGCCACCACTTAACACCGTTTGGGGATCGTTCACAAGGAACAGTTGAGAAGAGAACACCGGTTTGGCTTCGTAGTTCTTTCATGTGAAGTTATTTAAAATCACTAAACTAAACTGCAGTGCTCTGTGGCGTAGTGGTTAGCGTGCTGGACAATTCACGTTATATTTTCACGTTCGCGCCGACCTACCGTAGTCGTTTTTTTTTTTGTTTTTTTTTTTTTTCCTAAACAACTGGAATGGACTTTTCTTGGTGGCCGAACTGTTAACGTTGCAGATGTTTTTTTTTTTTTTTCACACTTTATTTTCCTACTTTTACTCATGACTCCGGGTTTGATCCTTCCTACTTACCTACCATAACATTTTTTAAAACTCCCCCCCCCCGTCCCGGAAACAAACACTCGGGCAACGCCGGGTACCCCCGCTAGTATACAAATAAATCAGAATTTTAAATGTCCAGTATTTGGGCAAGGACTGGCATCGAGTTGAGATGCTGAAATCAGTTTTAAATCCTTATCTTTATTCCATTGTTTTATTAATTGTGTAAATGGTTTTCTCGTGGAAAAATGTGCCGATTCTATCTGGCAAGTTCATTTGGAATATATATTGTTTTATTTTTTTATAATAGATTTTTCTTGTCCATAAATGTTTATATTTTCCAAGTTGATAGCATAAACAGATTAGGCAATTGTATTCATTTTCAGTTAGTGAGAGGGGGATCTTTCACCATACCTTCCCCTTAACACGCCAATTGGACTTTTAATAAAAAGGCGTGTTCTAATAAAATCAGAGAACGAACTGAGTTTAACCCTACAAACATTAACAGAAGACTGCAAAAAGATAGAAATTATGAAAAAAAAAAAGACTCGAAAGATTCGAATCTGGCATCGCACATATAAAAAACTATCCAAACAATCGAATCGTCATAAATAAAACACAGGATAGCAAAAATGACAGCGCATATTCGCACACATCTAAAAATAAGTTTTTCCAAAAATGAAAAATTCCTTTTCCTTGCAGCCGGTGTGAAACTCTGCATTGGCTTAGAGACTGTCCATATCTGTCAGAATATGTTTGGCATGTAAAATAAAAAAATAGGACACAAAAGTTCCCTTGCAAGAATAAAATTAAAAATAAAACCAGGATGTGTTAAAGGAAATCGAAAACAATGACGGTAAAAATTTATGCAAATATGTGACGGTAAAAATTTATGCAGATATGTGATGGTAAAAATTTATGCAAATATGTGACGGTAAAAATGTATGTAAATATGTGACGGTAAAACTTTATGCAAATATGTGACGGTAAAACTTTATGCAAATATGTGACGGTAAAAATTTATGCAGATATTTGACAGTAAAAATTTATGCAGATATGTGACGGTAAAACTTTATGCAAATATGTGACGGTAAAAATTTATGTAAATATGTGACGGTAAAACTTTATGCAAATATGTGACGGTAAAAATTTATGCAAATATGTGATGGTAAAAATTTATGCAAATATGTGATGGTAAAAATTTATGCAAATATCTGACGGTCAAAATGTATGCAAATATGTGACGGTAAAAATGCAAATATGTGACGGTAAAAATTTATGTAAATATGTGACGGTAAAAATTTATGCAAATATGTGACAATAAAAATTTATGCAAATATGTGACGGTAAAAATGCTGGATAAAGAAATTAAACTGCAATTTAGACTCAGGTGCAGCCTTTTCGCTATTAAATTTAAATACGTGAAAAAAATTAATAGACCGGCAATGTTGAGACCATACAAAACGCACAAATTAACTTCAAAGAAAAATTTTAGTCCAACATTCATCTAGCTGAAAAAACTATCAATAATTCCCCCCACTCTTTATCTGTGTCTAAACCTAAATGTAGATTCCATGAATAAAGCTTTTTTCTTAGAACTGCACGTCTGTAGAATTGTCTTCTGTTTTCCTGCTTTCCAGCTGACTACAATATGGTTGTCTTCAAGTCCAACGTAAACAAGTTTTTGATGAGCCGTTCCACTTAAGTTAAGAAATTTACCGAATTTCCATTAGTAACGATTACTATATTGTCCAATTGACTACTGTACACTCTTAACCCTTATTCTCGAGTAGTCTGTGTGCCTTGATAAGTGGTTATGCCTATGTTAAAAAAAATACACTATTGAAAAAAAACTAAACAGTTAAAATTCTATGTACTAAGCAATGCAAGGAATTACTCAGTCCGGACTGGATGCAAGAATTGAACTTACGGAACTTTCCAATACCTATGTTCTACAGAAAAGCAGAATCTGTTTCAGCCAAAGTAAAAAGGTCAAACAGAATAAAAATTACGAATCAGTCTAAATCTGTAGTTCCAAATTCTCTTAACATTCGACCAAATCAGCTTCAGGAATCCAAAACAAAGGGAAAAAATCAGCAACCAATTGGTAACCATTTTCAAAAAAAAAAAAAAAAAATAGTACAATCACAGCAAGTCAAAATTTCAAAACTAAAGGAAAAATTTTCCAGGCAAAGTAATAACCTTCAATGATCTTATATAAAACTTTTTTTAAATACTAAACTAAAGGTTGGTTGGTTATTTTGTTTTATGGCATATCAACCCTTTTCGGGTTATTTAATGCTGAATCCAGTGATTTTGAAGAAAAAATTTTAATAGAATATATATATTTGTTTTTTTTGTTTTTTTCAAATCGGTTTCTACTTAACCCACAGTTGAGACCCTAACAGGTACTACCACTCTGGGTCAGAGTGGACCTGGGAGCAATGGCAATTAAAGGGTGGCTCCACACTCCCCAAAGCCTGCAAGCTGGGGTCTCACCATCGGATATAGTTTAAGGTCATATCCAGGACCCTTAAACTAAAGGAAACAATTCTCAAGATTACCTAAAAATGTCATGTTTATTACAGAGAAGTAAACTGCAGTTAAATGTAAAACAAGGAAATAACTTAATAAAAAAAATAAATAAACAAAGACATTTCCCGAAAAGTAGCATTTTTTCTGCGGATTTATTAAAACCGAAACCATTACAAATTAATCAAAAAGAATTCAAGTCATTGGCAGAAAGAAGTTCAGTTCTTTACTAAATCACTTCATAAATAATTCAAAACCTTCCAAATCATCTTGCACAACTTCCAAAACTCAAAGAACAAGGAAGTGTTCTATTAGCCAACAGTACAGTCACTTGCCATTAAAGAAAGTCATTCCGATCTCAGAAAGGACTTTCACTATTGAAGCCCTCCACGATACAGTTGATATTGAACCTCCCCAAATCACACCTGAATCACGACATTCTGGCAGAAAAAGAAAGTTCATGAACTCATTCATGGTCTGCCCAAAGAGAAAGGAATACTGCTACACTTTTCGAAGTAATCAGCTTGAGAGAAGGGTTGTGACGGAACTACCTGTGTTACCTATGATCCGTACACAATAAATACCGGAA
This sequence comes from Euprymna scolopes, assembly GCF_053919585.1. Taxonomy (NCBI): domain Eukaryota; kingdom Metazoa; phylum Mollusca; class Cephalopoda; order Sepiida; family Sepiolidae; genus Euprymna; species Euprymna scolopes. Next base: position 115,410,750 of record NC_136502.1, read on the forward strand.
GACAATATCTGGTTACACTCGTATACTGGACTCGTGGCTGAAGTGCAGTGTCTGCTCAGATGCTGCACTCAAATTAAATTCTCCTTAGTCAATGGAGGGGCGAAACCTTTCTATAATAAGGCAATTTTATTTTTGAAAACTGCCAGAGTACCCCCTTTTGGGGGAGCTGGTTTTCTTCCACATTAAAAACGACCTTGTGTCACATTTTGTTTTCGTGGGGAAGCAAATCGATATCAGTTGGTAGACCAACCGAGATTGTTCGTTGGCTACAACAAACAATTCACAATTTTATATGTTCTTGTTAATACATTTTGTAAGTCTATTCCAATGTTCTGTTTTCCTTGTATAACAATAACTAAGATTAAAATACTAATACTTCTATCTGATCATGGCTGACGGAACAAGATCAATCTACCCTTGTGGATTAAAAAAAGGGTTTACTTTGAAAAAGTGCACCAGAAATTAGCAAGTCGAATATTTATTAGATACTAGCGAGGTAAGGGGGCGCCCGACAATGACCGGTCTTAAAATATGCTTAAATATTTTTCAATTTGTACAGATTTTGTACTTATTACTACAGAGACAATTGTCTGTTGAATATTATATATATATATATAATATCTTTTCAAAATAAAGACAACAAAATATAAAATAAGAACATCATATGGTGTATTTCCTTATGTGTTACGATTGTTTCGTAACCATTTAAACAAATTTAAACATTATATTATTTAAAAATATTCCCAAAATAGCTACTCTTCAGACATCAAAATACATTTGTCATACATATATGAATATATTCATAATCCCTATTTTAAGGGAATAAACAGTTTGAACTCAACTCGGTCATCCTCATTTTAATTTTTTTCTTTCTTTATTTATTTTTTCGATTCCCTTTGAATTGAGTAAGTATCCCACTTTCGTATTTCTTATTTTTAGATATTTCTACAATTTTCTATTTTTATATTTAATCGTTTTTATTTGTTATTTTTATAATTATTCCCCCCCCCCCTGATGTATTTATTGATTTACTCCTCAACTCCTAAACTTTCAGATTTTAGCCTTTATTTATATATACAGTTATTAATTTCTCAATTTGCCTTAGTTTTGTATAAGTTTTTATTCACGTGTTAACCTGAAGAACACCCGTTCAGACTAGCTCTCTGAATGATAGGTTTTGACCCCTTGAGGTAGTGTGAAAAAGATTTCATTTTTGGTACATTTTGATACTAATTGGTACATATTGATATTGATTGGTACATTTTGATATTGATTGGTTAATTTTGATATTGATTGGTACATTTTGATATTGATTGGTTAATTTTGATATTGATTGGTACATTTTGATACTAATTGGTACATTTTGATATTGATTGGTACATTTTGATATTGATTGGTACATTTTGATACTAATTGGTACATTTTGATATTGATTGGTACATTTTGATATTGATTGGTTAATTTTGATATTGATTGGTTAATTTTGATACTGATTGGTACATTTTGATATTGATTGGTTAATTTTGATATTGATTGGTTAATTTTGATACTGATTGGTACATTTTGATATTGATTGGTACATTTTGATACTAATTGGTACATATTGATACTGATTGGTACATTTTGATATTGATTGGTTAATTTTGATATTGATTGGTACATTTTGATACTAATTGGTACATATTGATATTGATTGGTACATTTTGATACTAATTGGTACATTTTGATATTGATTGGTACATTTTGATACTGATTGGTACATTTTGATATTGATTGGTACATTTTGATATTGATTGGTACATTTTGATATTGATTGGTACATTTTGATACTAATTGGTACATTTTGATACTAATTGGTACATTTTGATATTGATTGGTACATTTTGATATTGATTGGTACATTTTGATACTAATTGGTACATTTTGATATTGATTGGTACATTTTGATATTGATTGGTTAATTTTGATATTGATTGGTTAATTTTGATACTGATTGGTACATTTTGATATTGATTGGTTAATTTTGATATTGATTGGTTAATTTTGATACTGATTGGTACATTTTGATATTGATTGGTACATTTTTATACTAATTGGTACATATTGATACTGATTGGTACATTTTGATATTGATTGGTTAATTTTGATATTGATTGGTACATTTTGATACTAATTGGTACATATTGATATTGATTGGTACATTTTGATACTAATTGGTACATTTTGATATTGATTGGTACATTTTGATACTGATTGGTACATTTTGATACTAATTGGTACATTTTGATATTGATTGGTACATTTTGATATTGATTGGTACATTTTGATATTGATTGGTACATTTTGATATTGATTGGTACATTTTGATATTGATTGGTACATTTTGATATTGATTGGTTAATTTTGATATTGATTGGTTAATTTTGATACTAATTGGTACATTTTGATATTGATTGGTACATTTTGATACTAATTGGTACATTTTGATACTAATTGGTACATTTTGATATTGATTGGTACATTTTGATATTGATTGGTTAATTTTGATATTGATTGGTACATTTTGATATTGATTGGTACATTTTGATATTAATTGGTACATTTTGATATTGATTGGTACATTTTGATATTGATTGGTACATTTTTATACTAATTGGTACATTTTGATACTAATTGGTACATTTTGATATTGATTGGTACATTTTGATATTGATTGGTACATTTTGATATTGATTGGTACATTTTGATATTGATTGGTACATTTTGATATTGATTGGTACATTTTGATATTGATTGGTTAATTTTGATATTGATTGGTTAATTTTGATACTGATTGGTACATTTTGATATTGATTGGTACATTTTGATATTGATTGGTACATTTTGATATTGATTGGTACATTTTGATATTGATTGGTACATTTTGATATTGATTGGTACATTTTGATATTGATTGGTACATTTTGATACTAATTGGTACATTTTGATACTAATTGGTACATTTTGATATTGATTGGTACATTGTGATATTGATTGGTACATTTTGATACTAATTGGTACATTTTGATATTGATTGGTACATTTTGATATTGATTGGTTAATTTTGATATTGATTGGTTAATTTTGATACTGATTTGTACATTTTGATATTGATTGGTTAATTTTGATATTGATTGGTTAATTTTGATACTGATTGGTACATTTTGATATTGATTGGTACATTTTGATACTAATTGGTACATATTGATATTGATTGGTACATTTTGATATTGATTGGTTAATTTTGATATTGATTGGTACATTTTGATACTAATTGGTACATATTGATATTGATTGGTACATTTTGATACTAATTGGTACATTTTGATATTGATTGGTTAATTTTGATATTGGTTGGTACATTTTGATATTGATTGGTACATTTTGATACTGATTGGTACATTTTGATACTAATTGGTACATTTTGATATTGATTGGTACATTTTGATATTGATTGGTTAATTTTGATATTGATTGGTACATTTTGATATTGATTGGTTAATTTTGATATTGATTGGTACATTTTGATACTAATTGGTACATTTTGATATTGATTGGTACATTTTGATATTGATTGGTACATTTTGATACTAATTGGTACATTTTGATATTGATTGGTACATTTTGATATTGATTGGTACATTTTGATATTGATTGGTACATTTTGATACTAATTGGTACATTTTGATATTGATTGGTACATTTTGATATTGATTGGTTAATTTTGATATTGATTGGTACATTTTTATATTGATTGGTACATTTTGATATTAATTGGTACATTTTGATATTGATTGGTACATTTTGATATTGATTGGTACATTTTTATACTAATTGGTACATTTTGATACTAATTGGTACATTTTGATATTGATTGGTACATTTTGATATTGATTGGTACATTTTGATACTAATTGGTACATTTTGATATTGATTGGTACATTTTGATATTGATTGGTTAATTTTGATATTGATTGGTTAATTTTGATACTGATTTGTACATTTTGATAATGATTGGTTAAATTTGATATTGATTGGTTAATTTTGATACTGATTGGTACATTTTGATATTGATTGGTACATTTTGATACTAATTGGTACATATTGATATTGATTGGTACATTTTGATATTGATTGGTTAATTTTGATATTGATTGGTACATTTTGATACTAATTGGTACATTTTGATATTGATTGGTACATTTTGATACTGATTGGTACATTTTGATACTAATTGGTACATTTTGATATTGATTGGTACATTTTGATACTGATTGGTACATTTTGATACTAATTGGTACATTTTGATATTGATTGGTACATTTTGATATTGATTGGTTAATTTTGATATTGATTGGTACATTTTGATATTGATTGGTTAATTTTGATATTGATTGGTACATTTTGATACTAATTGGTACATTTTGATATTGATTGGTACATTTTGATATTGATTGGTTAATTTTGATACTAATTGGTACATTTTGATACTAATTGGTACATTTTGATATTGATTGGTACATTTTGATATTGATTGGTACATTTTGATATTGATTGGTACATTTTGATACTAATTGGTACATTTTGATATTGATTGGTACATTTTGATATTGATTGGTTAATTTTGATATTGATTGGTTAATTTTGATACTGATTGGTACATTTTGATATTGATTGGTTAATTTTGATATTGATTGGTTTATTTTGATACTAATTGGTACATTTTGATATTGATTGGTACATTTTGATACTAATTGGTACATTTTGATACTAATTGGTACATTTTGATATTGATTGGTACATTTTGATATTGATTGGTTAATTTTGATATTGATTGGTACATTTTGATATTGATTGGTTAATTTTGATATTGATTGGTACATTTTGATACTAATTGGTACATTTTGATATTGATTGGTACATTTTGATATTGATTGGTTAATTTTGATACTAATTGGTACATTTTGATACTAATTGGTACATTTTGATATTGATTGGTACATTTTGATATTGATTGGTACATTTTGATATTGATTGGTACATTTTGATACTAATTGGTACATTTTGATATTGATTGGTACATTTTGATATTGATTGGTACATTTTGATATTGATTGGTACATTTTGATATTGATTGGTACATTTTGATATTGATTGGTACATTTTGATATTGATTGGTACATTTTGATATTGATTGGTTAATTTTGATATTGATTGGTTAATTTTGATACTGATTGGTACATTTTGATATTGATTGGTACATTTTGATATTGATTGGTTAATTTTGATACTAATTGGTACATTTTGATATTGATTGGTACATTTTGATATTGATTGGTACATTTTGATATTGATTGGTACATTTTGATATTGATTGGTACATTTTGATATTGATTGGTACATTTTGATATTGATTGGTACATTTTGATATTGATTGGTACATTTTGATATTGATTGGTACATTTTGATACTAATTGGTACATTTTGATATTGATTGGTTAATTTTGATATTGATTGGTTAATTTTGATACTGATTGGTACATTTTGATACTGATTGGTACATTTTGATATTGATTGGTACATTTTGATATTGATTGGTACATTTTGATATTGATTGGTACATTTTGATATTGATTGGTACATTTTGATATTGATTGGTACATTTTGATACTAATTGGTACATTTTGATATTGATTGGTACATTTTGATATTGATTGGTTAATTTTGATACTGATTGGTACATTTTGATACTGCTTGGTATTCCCCAGAAAACATATAGAACTCTGATTGGTTGAATGGACCGCCATACCTCAACCATTCCCTGAATATAAAAACAAGCGCCCAGGTTTTCAGTTGAATAAAGTTTACAGATGAGTAATAAATAAAGAAAAATTATAGCATTACTTTATATAAACACTTAATAAACAAACCTAAAATTAATATTTTTTTAATAACTATTAAATTCAAATGAATAAATAAAGAAAAATTATAGCATTGCTTTATATAAACACTTAATTTCCTTTTTACCTGCTATTTTAAAGAAAAACTATGAATTAAAATGTTTATTTAAATAATTTTAGTTAATATTTATCTTCATCTCATCTCATTTTCAACCTTATCTTAAAATAAACTCAATATTTTTTTTAACTATTCCCATATAATTCAGTAAGAACATAACTCGATTTTGCTTACATTTATCGATTCATTCGAAATTAATTTAGATTTTTAATTCACTGTTTTGATTTTTTTTCTTTATTAATTTCAATAGTTTTAAACTTGCATTTTCTCACATTATTCTCTTTATAGCAATCTAGGTTAAATTTCTCACTTAGTTTATTTAAAACTTATATTCTGATTTAGTCTATTTTAATCCATCATAATTTGTTCATCTTAATATTTTGCTTTTACTTAATATTTGGTTTCTTTTTTGAATTTTCTCAGGTGTTAGTTTATTACCAATAAAAATTGTTAAATTAAATTTAATTCTATTTCTCTCGACAAAGGCTTCCTTTCTAGGGCAATTGCTCTTGACATATCAAAGACCTTCAATAAGGTTTGGCATAAGGGCCTACTTCACAAGATTTCCAGCTACGGTATAACTGGAAATGTTTTCTCAATAATTAAATCATTTCTCTCTGATAGGTTCATAAGAGTAGTGGTTGATGGGGAGAAATCAGAGGCCCACAGTATTAATGCTGGAGTCTCCCAGGGGTCCATCCTGGGCCCAACTCTCTTCCTGATCTACATCAATGATCTCCCAAAACACATACTTAAATCATTCGTTGACATCTATGCTGATGACACGACCATCTATGGCAACACATCAAAGGCCATAAATGACAAATTAAGTAAGCATAAATTACATCTTTTTGATTTGCTAGGTTTATATTTCCTAGCTTTATCTAATATTGACCATTTTAATTCAAATTCTATTTTATTCTTATGTAATTCTCTAACTCCCATAATGCAGTCATGTTTCTCTTCTTATTTTTAATATTTATTCTTGTCCTAACATTATTTCTATCCTTATCATTATTCCAATTTAGTTCCTTCTCTGGTCCAATGTTAAATGATGTAATATGGTTTTTGTATCTGTTCTTAAAATTACATTCAGCTCCCCGTAGGTATATCTTTTTATTGCTATCCACCTTAACTTCGCATTTGTATACCATTTCAAAAATTAAACAATTGCCTTCGAATGGACATTCATTAGGTATTCTACAGTTACATTTTTTCTAAATATTTAATCCTCTATTATTCGCTATTTTGTTAATTTTACCATTATTTGAACTCATTATAACTTTACTTAATTTTGCAGCGGTTGAGAATGAAAGTTTAACTGTGTTCTTATTCATTATTTTACTTAATCTGTTGTCTGGAGGGGGGAATTCTTATCAATTGTTTTGTAAAATTCTTTAAGGATATTATTTTGTATAAAGGTGGATTGACCCAGACTTGTTTTTTGCGCCTATTTCTATTCTTCATAGCTGCATTTTTACTTCTTTATCATTTTTAATTTCATTCTTTTTATTCTTATCTTTATTTTTATACCTATTTTTATTCCCTAAATTTCTTTTCCCTTCATCGCCATGTTATATGATATTGTGTACTTTATCCTACTATATTCAATATCCACCTCCTTTAAGTATTTGAAATTTCCTTGATATCTTGATCTAGTTTAGTTAATGTTTCGTTATAGTAATCCTTATTTTTATCGCATTCCATTTAAGCCTGTTTTTTTTTTTTATTTATCTCCTTTAGTATATACAGGCCTACGAATTCCGTTCTCTATGCAGAGTCCGGTTACCTATGGTAACATCAAAATGTTTTTCTATATCCTTTCTTGTCTATAATACGTCATTGTATCTTATTATGGTTTTTCTCGCCAGTTTTATAATTTCTATTTCTTATCTAGTTATATTTGTTTCATTTTCTGCTAATTTTATTGTTTTTTTTTTCAAAGACTTCAGGAGTTATAGATGAATAATTGGAGTTAATATCAAACATAATAAATTTACTGTTTGTGTATTTAGATGTTTTCTGGGACCAATCCATAACTTCACCAGAATAAATCCAAATATATATATATATATATATATATATATATATATATATATATATATATATATATATATATATATATATAATATTGATTTTAAAAGTAAAATAAAAATCACTTGGGTTCCATCAGGTTAAATTAAAATCAAAACATTTAGCGCTCCACCCCTTGTTCCAAGCCAATAGATAGATAAGCATGGTTTAAAATTAAACCAATTCTATGATTGAGTCTGCGCGTACATAAAACTAATAAAAATATGTCAGCAAGTTGACATGAAAATTTTGCATTTTCAATTTATGACCGCAGTATTCATCGATCTAAACAAAGATTTTATTTATTATAAACCATTCTTGGTGATTTATTTCTATTCCTTATGAATTTCAGTGTTATGTGACCAGTAGTTTAAGATTAAACACACATACATACATCTACTGTTTTATTTATATAGATATGTTTTGAAACTATAACTGGTTAGTTTCATAATCTATCATTTTGGATTTACCCTTGACTCCAAAAATCAATATGATTTGTTTCTTGTTGATTGCAATGTAGAGTTTGTCCTATTCAGTTCTTGAAGGTCCACTCTTTTGGACCTTATCTTCTCACTTTGAAAAGAGGTTAGTTTATTGTTAGTCGCTTGAGGCGCCCCTACCAGGGAATATGGAAAGAGCGGTCTAGGCACTTTTTGTCCTGTGCAGTTCTTGAAGGTCCACCCTTTCGGACTTTATCTTCTCGCTTTGAAAAGAGGTTAGTTTATTGTTAGTCGTTGTAGGCGCCCCTACCAGGGAATACGGAAAAAGCGGTCTAGACACTTTTTGCAAGTGCTCAAACTTGGGGGATCTGACTTTACAATCCCTCTTTCCTCCCCTGGTGTCACATTTCTTGCGGTGGGAGAATAATAAATATCTATCATTATAGTTTGATATTTATAAACCACTTGCGAGTTGGATATTTTTGTGGCTACCTGTGTTGTGTTCGCACAATGTTTTAGTTTCTCATTTAAAGTCAACTTGTCGATGGTTCAAGAAGGAGTTATTTATGATTCAGTCGTGTGTGTTTAGTGCCAAGACTATTGAATGCCAAGGCTTTTGGTGCCAGCATATTGTTTCAAAATTAACAAAAACACTCGCCAAGAGGCAAGACGTGCTTCACCATTATTTGAATTGTCTGCAAATAAACCATGAAAAAAAAAATGAAATGTCGTCTAGTTCAGGCAAGACTAGAGAAATGACCGTTCTGCATTTTGCAGCAAGTTTCTTAGTAAGGACAACTTCAGACTAAAATAATTAAACAGAAAAGAATGTTCCAAATATGTGTCAATTAAATCTACTATTTCAAACTTAAGCGTTACTGACCAATGAAAATACTATTTCAAAAATAAGTGTAATCGACCAAAAAGTTTGGAGGCTAATGAAAAGGATATTTAAAACGAAAATGCTATTTCAAAAATAAGTGTTGAAGCCAATGAAAAATGTTTTTTAAAACAAAAATGCTATTTGAAACGTAAGTTTGAAGGCCAATAAAAAGACTATTAAAAACGAAAATGATTTTTCAAAATGGAGTTTGCAGGCCAATGAAAAGGCTGTTTAAAATGAAAATGCTATTTCAAAAATTAGTTTTGAAGCCAATGAAAAGGCTATTTAAAACAAAAATGCTATTTCTAAAAAATAAATTTGGAAGCCAAGGTACAGACTATTTAAAACGAAAATGCTATTTCTAAAATAAATTTTGGAGACCAATGAAAATGCTATTTAAACGAAAATGCTATTTCGAAAGTAAGTTTGAGGGCTAATTAAAAGGCTATTTAAAACAATAATGCTATTTCAAAAAAAAGTTTAGAAGCAAATGAAAAAGCTATTTCAAACGAAAATGCTATTTCAAAAATAAGTTTAGAAGCAAATGAAAAAACTATTTCAAACGAAAATGCTATTTCAAAAATAAGTTTAGAAGCAAATGAAAAAGCTATTTCAAACGAAAATGCTATTTCAAAATAAGTTTAGAAGCAAATGAAAAAGCTATTTCAAACGAAAATGCTATTTCAAAAATAAGTTTAGAAGCAAATGAAAAAGCTATTTCAAACGAAAATGCTATTTCAAAATAAAGTTTGTTGGCCAATGAAAACGATATTTAAGAAAAGAGAGGCTACTATCATCATATCAACTGTTCTGCCCCGTTGTGATGTGGAATTTATGCTAAAATGGTTGAGACGGCGTTTACCATCACAAAGAAAATTTTTAGTAAATATTAAATTCACAAGCAAATCACAGTTATTTATATATATATATATATATATATATATATATATATATATATATATATATATATATCCTGGTTAGGGGAGATAATATTGACAACGTAAGTTTTTGTTCAGTTTTTGAAAAAAAAACGTATCATTGTCCTCCTATATACAGCGCCTGGTATTCTCAAATGGTCACTCTTCTGGTATTGATTAGACTCAACTTTGCTTAACTTTGATAATCTAATGGGTTGAGCTGACTTTTCCATCACAAAGAAAATTTTTAGTAAATATGAAAAGGAAAACCAAATCACAGTCACATATATATATCCTGGTCAGGGATATATATCCTGGTCAGGGGAGATAATATTAACAATGTTAATTTTTTTAATTTATTTATTTCTTTATTTATCTTTTAATTTTTTCAAAACCGTATCACTGCTTTCCTACATACAGCGCCTGGTATTCTCAAATGGTCATCCATCAGTTATTGATTAAATGCAACCTTGCATAACTTTGATAATTGATGCATATCAACGTGATTGTGCAACATAAAAAAGAGAAAAACAAAGTAGTCACGATCCAATGAGCAAACTACTAACGGTTGTTTCTGTCCACCATCACAACGCCGGCTAGTTGTTCACAATAGGGTTGAAGGACTCACTATTTTATATTCCATTTTCACTTAAACTCATCGCATCCTTTTACACAGCATCAACAATTACAGGGAAGCAGAATTGTCTGATACTCCTTCAAATAAGAGACACTCGTATTTCTGTCGAATAATTTTTTAATGAGTTAGATGCTGGAAAACTTCCTACTCTAAAAGCTTCTTTTTCTGATTTTTTGCTTATTAAAGCCTTTTTCTGAGTCATTTACAAAAATGTACTAACTAATATACATAAATTTAAATGTAATGGGAACAAACATCTTGTTGAACAATTCTCTACTTAAGATGCCCCAAATAAATCACAGTCACCTCGGTGATAATATGATTTGTTTAGGGGAGAATATGTTTTTGCGTAAGCCTTCTTAGAGTTCAGAAAAATATTTTTGCATAACAGGTACATCAGTAATAACTGGCATCAATTGAAATGGATGGCTCTCGTCTAGGAGAAGCCCCATGTTTTGACAAGTTTCTGGGTTTGTCCTTTACTCCTGATCTGAAATGGAACACATGCATCAAGTCTGTTGCCAAGGTTGCTGGAAAGATGGTGGGATCCTTCTACCGCTCCAGAAGATATCTCACTACTGATGCAATTCTCTATCTATATAAAAGCCAAGTACGTCCAAGGATGGAATACTGCTGCCATATCTGGGCAGGAGCTGCTAAAAACAGTCTATCCTGCCTTGACAGAGTACAAAATAGACTTCGTGGCTTAGTGGGGGATGCCCTTTTCTCTACCCTGCAACCTCTCTCCCACAGAAGAGAAGTTGCGAGCCTATCCTTGTTTTATCGTTATTTCCATGGCAGGTGCTTGTCTGAACTCCAATCTCTGGTCCCCCCTCGCCAATCTTTCATGAAAAACACCCGTCTAGCTGAATCCACTGTGAAAAATTTCCCCCACTCTTTATCTGTGCCTAAATCAAGACGTGGATTCCATGAACAAAGCTTCTTTCTTAGAACTGCACGCCTGTGGAACTCTATTCCGTCTGCCTGCTTCCCACCAGACTACAACTTGGATGTCTTCAAGTCCAACGTTAACAAATTCCTAATGAACCGCCCTCTTAAGTAAACACTTCATTAAATCTCCACACTAACGTACTGTACTTACAATAACCCTTATCCCTGAGTCGCTTCCGGGCCTTGATAAGTGGTGACCACCGTGTAAAAAAAAAAAACTACAATAAATAATGTTCTTCTTCTAATGAATCCATTTCGTAGACACTAAAAAATGTTATTCGGATGATGAATAAATGTAAAAGAAAGTCTGCATTATCCTTTAACAAAAAGCAACACGTTGACCATTTATTTCTCCTACTCCAAATTAAAAAGTCTCAACCACAATTAAAAAAAAAAATATATATATATATAACAATTGTTTTGCGCCCTTGAATGAGAATTGAACTCTGAATTACATTTTTGTAAGCTGGTGTCTTAAAATTATGCCCACCACACAAGTGTTTTTATTCCCAGATTATAAAACATGGCATGGAAACTTTGTTGTATAAATGAGCCTAATAATATTCTTTTGAGGGAAATTCGTTATCAAAAAGGAAGGAGAAAGAATAATATTAGCAGTGACATTCAGAAAATTGCATTTAATTAGATTGATTCAAGGTGTCATTGGTGGCAGAAAGAGAACTTGATTACTATAAAAGAAGTCCTCCTACTCACTCTATGATATCAATAATGAAAATAAAATTATTATATCTGATTGAATAGGAAATTCAATCAGTCGATTAGAAAATAAATTTTAGTTTTTAAGAGCATAGACCAATATTTGTCCAACTGACTAACATAACAGTTTTAAATATGTGCCTTTTGTTAACAAAGAGACAATGATATTTATTTTATATGCAAAATAACATGATGTATGAGAAGAAATTCCCTCCTGAGATAAAAAAAAAAAAAATTTTTTAAACCTGGCAATAAATGTATATCATAACTTTTCTGGTTAAGATTTTCCTCATAGCTTTTAAGAAAATTGCTTCATATATAAGTAAAAGACCCCCACCCCTAAAAAACAATAACAGATCACCTTTTACCCCCTTCCCCGAAAGCTACATAATGTGTGTAAAAATCTGTGATTTATTCCGTTTTGTCAAAGAATCAATAATCTCAACCCAGTTTCAATTTCCAATGAATTTCCTGAGTAAAATGAAACCAAATGTTGTAGATGATGAGACAAGATTTTTATATTTAAAATAAAAGTGTGTAGCAAGAAAAAAATAACTAAAAAAAAACAATTATGAAACAAATATTGTTGAATGTATTTTACTTCAGTTTTTATTTTGACATGTAATAGAGTGTATAGCAGCAGCAACAGCCAATGTATGCAAATGACCGAGTCGTGTACGAGGTGACGTCACAGCGAGGAAGAAGGAAAGAAAAAGATTATAAAAAGAAAACAAATTTTTTACATGTTAAGAAAAAGTGTAGCAAGAAAAAATATTAATAAATAAAAAAAAATAATGATGAAATAAATATTGTTGAATGTATTTTGCTTCAGTATTTTTTGTTTTTGACATGTAACAGAGCATGGATGCGTATGTGGCAGCAGCAGCAACAGCCAACATTTGCAAATGACCGAGCCGTGTGCGAAGTGACGTCACAGCGAGGAAAAAGGAAAGAAAAAGATATAAAAAAGAAAAACGTGACCCAGAGAGCGACACAGATAAACATGTTGCATACATGGGCCAAGAGCAACGGGAAAAGACGTGTCTTAAACACGATCGGACAAAGACAGAATCCCATGTGTTTGACACGACAGAGTTTTGTTAAGCACATTGGAGTACAAGGAGACTTTTGAACAAGCGATAAGACGGTGTTCTGAAAAGTACCTGTAAAGTACCTGTTGTTTCGCTGAAACAAAGAGTGAGTCGAATTCTTTGTTTGCTTGCGACTGTCTGCACACAACGTGTGGGTCCCGAGCGTTGACATGCAATTACTAGGTTATAGGGAGAGGCTTCTTTTGTAATGAAGCGGTGTACTCTTATTATAACAGAGTGTCAATGAATGAGAAAAGCATATTTAAAGTGTGCATGCAAACTGGTAAGTGTGCACGCGCTGGTGTCATAGGAAGAAGAAGGAGAGAAAATAAAAAAATAAAATAGACCTCGTGGTCAGAAAAAGCAGAGAGAGAAGAGGTTTGGTGTATGTTGAAACGAGCGAACGCAGGTGCAATAATGTGAATGCGGGAGAAAAAAGGCAGGAAAAAGGAAAGCACACGGTTGAGTAAAGCAACTGGAGGTCTTTTGACTCATGTGCAGGGATAGAAAAAAAGCGTCACGTCGTCCAAAAAGTCGGAGCGACAAGCAACAACAGAGACACGTGTGTGAAAGAGTGCCTTGACAGACAAGTTTGATGAGTGAGTGATATTTTGAAACACATTGAAGTGCGTTGTTGGAAATTACTGGAATAAATGCCTTTTGTAGTCACCTAAAAAAATACCGAGTCATATTAGTTATATCTCGGCAAGAAATAGGAGGATCTGTATGAGTGCATGAGGGCACAATTTCCTTAGCAACTACAGAGGTAGAAAAAAAACTAGAGGTCCACATTAGTTCACGTCTGTGTTTCCAGACTCATAGTCTTAAAGCATCTGAGGCTAACAAGTTGGTTAGGGTTAGACTTAGGGTTAGGTTTAGGGGTAGAGTTAGGATTAGGGTTAGGGTTAGAATATCTCATCGTTCATTTACATACATGGACCGTGTAATGTTCCTGTCTCTATAATGGTCTGATCCGTCGAAAGCTAGAAAATATTGAGAGGTGACATGCTGTATGTTAATATTGACAACTTTTCGTAAAGGGTGTACTAACTTTTATTGCCAGGGATTTAGCTTTTAATAGCTATATTTTGAGTTATTCTGAGGGGAAAATAAATTAACTCTGTTATATATGCTGCAGACAGACTACTTTTCATTGTGTCAAAAAATAATTTTTTTCAGTGTTGTCCCATGCAGAGATATACTTACGTATTTGAAGAAATGTGTGGGGTGTACTCACTTTTGTGTTTATATATATATATATATATATATATATATTATTTTTTTAAAATATAATTATCCACTGACACGTGTTTCGTCGTCCATGACTCATCAGAGTGGCTGAATCTAGCGAGATTCGAAAGCGGCATCTCGTGATAAGAAGCCTAAACCTCTACCATGGTGCTAACCTTGCCGGACTACTAAATGTATCACTTTTGCGTAGATGTTTTTATTTATTTTTGTTAGCGATACTTTCTTGAATGAATTTAAGTATTTATACGAAAGTGCATTTTTACCTAAATGCTTGTTGGGAATAATTTTCCCATTGACCAATCTGGTACCGCCTTTTAATGGGGAGCGACATGTATATTATTTTTTTAAATATAATTATCCACTGACACGTGTTTCGTCGTCCACGACTCATCAGAGTGGCTGAATCTAGTGAGATTCGAAAGCGGCACCTCGTGATCTGTCTACATGTCTGTAATCTATTTTGAAAATGTTAGATTTAAAAACTTGAAATTTAGTCGGATTGCTTCTCTACACATGTAAATATAAAATTTAAAAAAAAAAAAAACAACAGAGACGAAAATCAAATAAACATTTCTATTGGATGATTTTTTTTTTTCCTGTTTCATGACTAGGGCTATGACAACAGCATATTCTTTTCATTGTTTTGACTCTCGAATATATATCTGACACAGTTAGACACAATTAATCAACCGAGAACCACATCACTTTATATAAAAGCATATAAAATATAAACGGATACACACTCGAGAGTCAAAACAATGAAAAGAATATACTGTTGTCCTAGCTCTATTCATAACATATCAACCCTTTTATGGGTTGTTTAAAGCTGAAGTAAAATACATACTATTGAATATTCATGGTATACAATTAATTGAATACAAGTTGCTATTTTACGCATAGCAGAGAGGACACTACCCATTCATATCTTTCCCAATGGTATTAATATATAGATGACCCTAATAGAGTTTGGAACATGGCAAAGCTGAAATTCAAACCTTTTTTATTGTTATTAATACTGAATGTCCTGAGTTTGTTGTTTTTTATTTGTGTCTTAGAGGCATTGTCCAGAAAGTTCTGTACAGATTATCCGTAAGAGATGTTTTATTCTGACGATTTAGTACAACATGTCCAAGAAGTCAGTGAAGGGTTTTGAACTTAAATAGATTCTTTATTTTTGAAGATATCTTTCTGTAATTTTAACACAATCTTACTAAGATATTGGGAAATTTTTTTTTAAATTCAAAATTCAAACAATCTTTATTTATGAAAAATAATGTCTTTTTTAATGTTGCCCATTTTCAGCTTCGTGCTCTTGCCTAAACATTATTCATGACAGATTGCAGAATCTCTGGATTGCGATTTAACTTCCTTATTTCCTTCCTGATGTTTTCCTTCAATTCTTGCAGGGTTTGGGGTTTGTTAACATAGACTGTTTCTTTAAGAAAAAGTCCGAGCTAGTCAAGTTTGGGGAACACGGTGACCATTTGACATTGCCAATAGCAAGAGATAATCTTGTCACCAAAGCATTGCCTGCTTTTGGTTATGTCTGTGATTGACGTGAAAAATTGAATTTGAAAGGCTCTGAATAAAAACATTCCC
Source organism: Euprymna scolopes (assembly GCF_053919585.1). NCBI lineage: Eukaryota > Metazoa > Mollusca > Cephalopoda > Sepiida > Sepiolidae > Euprymna > Euprymna scolopes. The sequence goes on from NC_136502.1 coordinate 115,427,366, forward strand.
TTTCATCATGACTAATGTTTGTGCAAAATTTCCAAAAGATTCAAAGCATGGTTATTGAGAATGGTGTGAACAAACAAACGGACAAACAATTTGGGGGCAAGTTTACCCTATAATGACCTCTAGGGGAACAACTAGAGTTATCCCAGAAAATCCGTCTAGAAAATAAAAAAATTACATTCACCATGACTAATGTTTGTGCAAAAAAATTTTTAAATTCCTAAACGTAGTTATAGAGAAAGGCGTGATCAAACAAACGGACGAACGAGAGTGAATTACTAGGTCCAACCCTTACTTTGTCGGGTGGGGGTGGGGGCAATAATTTTAGAGTTATTTAGCCTGCCTTGATAGAGTTCAAAATAGACTTCGTAGCCTCATAGATGTCCTTTTCTCTTCCTTGCAACCTCTATCTCACAGAAGAGATGTTGCGAGTTTGTCTCTGATGTATCGTTATTTTCATGGAAAGTGTTCGACTGAGCTTCAATCTATGGTCCCCCCTTGCCAAACTTTCACAAGAAACACTCGTCTAGCTGTAAACACTATCAATAATTACCCCCACTATTTATCTGTGCCTAAACCTAAACGTAGATTCCATGAACAAAGCTTCTTTCTTAGAACTGCACGCCTGTGGAATTGTCTTCCGTTTTCCTGCTTTCCGGCTGACTACAATATGGTTGTCTTCAAGTCTAACGTAAATAAGTTCTTGATGAGCCGTTCCATATAAGTTATCAAATTTTCCAAATGTTCATTACTAATGATTACTATATTGTCCAATTTCTAATGTACAATCTTTAGCCCTTATCCTTGAGTGGCCTCTTGGCCTTGATAATGTGGTGATTCCTATGTAAAAAAAAAAAAAAAAAAAGCTTTGTTAATTTGAACAATGTCTAGTCTATTTCTATTGCAACTATCTGCTTATATCGTTCATAGACATCTGTATCTCTGTTGCTATTATTATACTAAATTGACTTAATCAACGTTTATTCATCTATAACAGCCTGATCAGTCCAAAGCTAGAAAATATTGAGAAGAGAAGTTTTCCTATGTATCATAATGATATAGTGGAAGATCCTGACACTCCCTGATAAGGATTACTCTATAAAAGACATTAGCAAACGATAACCAAGGAAAGAAAGTTAGTCTTGATAATCTGGCATTCAAGATACATTCGAGTGTCAATCTCTTATTTTTTACATTGTACCTTTGTACAATAAATTTGTACAATAAATTTGTACAATAAACTTGTTATAACTTATTCTGTGTGTTGAGTCACATTCCATCTCTACCCAGAAAGTAACATTGTGCTACACAGTTAAATACAAATAATAAAATCACATCACATAAGATAATTCGCATCACATACTATAAGAAAAACTTTTAATTTATTCTTTCAGCCGAGAATTTCTTAGCAGACAATGTTTTGCCCTGTTTCTTTCGAATGTTCCCTTTTTTATGTAGTGTTACACTGAATTATGTCTTCGGTGAAGAGCCGCTGCACATCGAAATTACTACGCGTTTTTTTCTCACACCATTACAACAATAATCAAATATTATTATAATGTTTTTCGAAAATAAGGCTACATCAAAGGGACGTCATTCTAATATTCTTGTAAAATGGTTGCCCGAATGGCATTTTCAAGTCAAATTTCTTGAAGGTGGTCTGTTTTAAAACAGTTTGACCTTTTTTCTGAGCGTAACGTACAGACTAACAACGAAAGCAACAAGAATAATATTATTGATAGAGTGAAAGATGCTAACACCCCTTGAGAATGGATTAATCTATAAAAGATTTTAGCAACCGGTAACCAAGGAAAGAAAGTAAGTTAGTCTTGATAATCCGGCGTTCAAGATACATTCGAGTGTCAATATCTTATTTGTTATATTGTATCTTTGTATAATAAACTTGTTATAACTTACTCTGTGTCTTGAGTCTCATTCCATCTAATTAATTTATACGGATTATATTTCCCTAGGGATATATCAGATAATATCATAAAATACATAAAATGTAACTTGGTTTAGGGATTGATATACATTTGAAAAATTTGTTTTTTCTTTCTAATTTGTTGTAATATAGAATTAATTTGTTGTAATATAGAATTAATTTGTTGTAATATGGAATTAATTTGTTGTAATATGGAATTAATTTGTTGTAATATGGAATTAATTTGTTGTAATATGGAATTAATTTGTTGTAATATAGAATTAATTTGTTGTAATATAGAATTAATTTGTTGTAATATGGAATTAATTTGTTGTAATATGGAATTAATTTGTTGTAATATGGAATTAATTTGTTGTAATATAGAATTAATTTGTTGTAATATAGAATTAATTTGTTGTAATATGGAATTAATTTGTTGTAATATGGAATTAATTTGTTGTAATATAGAATTAATTTGTTGTAATATGGAATTAATTTGTTGTAATATGGAATTAATTTGTTGTAATATGGAATTAATTTGTTGTAATATGGAATTAATT
>NC_136502.1:115434846-115444846 GCF_053919585.1 Euprymna scolopes
TTAAAAAATTGACCGCTTTTTTTTTTCTTTTTTTTTTTTTTTTTGCTCAACATACACCTCCAAACTCCCGGGCAACGCCGGGTTGAAATTCTAGTATAGTATAAAAATAGATGAGAGTGTGAGAAACAAACATTTGAAATGTACTTATTATTTTTGTCACCATATCTTATTCATTTTAACTAAGGGCTTACTAGTTTATTCCTTGGCCTAATTCTTCAGCAAACAATCTTATCCACGTTGGGGCTCAACTTGTTCTGGGTGTGTTCTCAGTTCCTAGCGAGCCAATACAATTCTATTCCGCATGAGTCTTTAATGCCGGCATTATATACTGTAAGTCTTTAATGCCGATATCAGAAACTCGAGGCAATCGGTAAAAACATAAAATCACAAGTTCATAAAAAGAAATAAAATTAATGTCCGATGTAAAAAAAAAAATAAAAGTTTACAAATGTCATCAATTTAGCAGATAAGAATATCTTTTCTTCGTGTAATCGTGCACATCCTCAATCATTCGAACAAGCATTGCATGCAATGTTTTAAAGAATATTACAGAGTATTATTGCCACATCTGGATTGGTGCATCCAACACTCCTCTCTCACTCTTACACAGGCTCCAAGAAAGAGTCTCAAATCTAATAAATACCACACTGTCAACCAAGCACCAACCTCTGTCTCATCACCGTAATGTTACATCCTCTGTGCCTGTTTTACAGCTACTTTAATGATGAAATTGCTTTACTGATGAAATTATAACACTTGTGTCTCCTCGACGTACATACTTCGGGCTAACTCAACAAGCAGCAAAATCCCTCCCCTTCACTGTTGAGGTCCTTGAATGCCGGAAAGCTTTCTTCCCTCAAACTGCTATACTTTGGAATTCCCTCTCTGTTTCCTGCTTCTCTAACTGTACTAACCTGCAGAATTTTAAATGTAATGTAAACAGCCATCTCGTTGCTCAACTCCCCATAGTTTCCTGTTAGACATGACCCCAAACAGTAGGCCCTTCACGATCATTATATATATATATATATATATATATATATATATATATATATATATATATATATATATATTGGTATATTTAGGCAGTATTTTTTCATTCAAGCAAATATTATTAAATGCAACGGAGACACTTTGCTTTATGGTTCTTTTTTTTTTTTTCGATTTTCCGTATAATCTTTTTTGTATCAAAATCAAAAATATTAATAAAACTTCATAAGTTGTTGCTGCCATGAGCGCTTTCGATTCGTCTACGAATCATCTTCAAATGTTGAAGTATAAGTGCGAAGGAGTGAAAATGAGAATTAAAAGTGAAAACTAAAATATATGATATTATGTATTATTTGCTTGAATATATATATATATATATATATATATATATATATATATATATATATATATATATATATATATATATATATTAAATAATACCAACGATGAACAAAAGGAGTGATCTTATTGTTAGCATTCCAAAGCTTGACAACAAAAATATAAACAGAAAAAGATAAATTCAAGATAAATTCTTTGTAATTTAATTCCTTGATGATAGCGCAGTATAATTCGACTTTAAATAAATGCATATTAGATAAAAAATAAATAAATAAAATAAAAAAAACACTATTACGTACTTACGTGTCATGGCAAAATTAATAAAAGAATTCCAAAAGTTACAAAAAAATTTTTTTTTTAATGTATTTTATTTAAATATACTTTATTTAAACCAGCGCCTTCTATTACGATCGTCGCTGGGTTGAATTCAAGTTTAGCGTTACAAATTCCAGAGATTTTTTGGAGGATCGGCACTATTTCTAAACGAATTATTTTGCGCTAAACAGTATTTTTTGTTTTAAAAAAAATAACCATTGTAAGCATAGAATAAAATATCGAAGCCGGTGATTTTGTTTACTTTATCGACATCACGTAAATTGAAAATAAAAATGTCCGCTTGTCTTCTTCATAAAGTCATTCTTTGGTCTGATTAGTCGATTTTTTTTCTTCGAGAGTAACCTGCCCTTTGTCTTTTGGAGATGGGGGGGGTCTCTTTTTTTTTTTTTATTATTATTATTATTATTATTATTATTATTACTACTACTACTACTACTACTACTACTACTACTACAACAACAACAACAACAAACAACAACAAACAAACAAAAAAATTATTAAACAAGATTTGTTTTTTTTTCCTTCAAGGAGTGGGGGGGTTGGAATTTATTTTACATTTGTACAGAATAAAATAACCCCCCCCCACTCCTTGAAGGGGAAAAAAAACAAATCTTGCTTAATAATTTAATAATAACCGTTCATATACAGTGAGAATCCCTAACTTCTAAAACTTCTGTTTTTACTTTCTATTATTATTCTAATGAACCTTTTTTTCGTAATTTTATTAATTCATTTACGCATTCCCTTGATTACTTTTTATAAATTCAAACAGTACCTGCATGTTATCGAGTTAAACAAACACTAATCGCCAGTGAAAGCCAGATTATTTCATTTTGGCCACGGCCGCCAGTGTCCGCAATTGTTCAAGGTCGATAGTGGCCACCACCACCAACAACAACTGTAGTTGACTTTTTTGCGGGGGGGGGGGGGGGCTTTCACAGGGCAACGCCGGTTAACGGTTCCTGCTAGTTTTTCCGTTTTCTTATGGGATGATCATCTTTAGTTTACTATTATGTGTAATTATATTCATGCAGATATTCTACATGATTTATACTTGCGCAATATTTGCATAAAAAGGTTATAGTAAACACAAAACGCTTTCTATATATATATTGATGTATGCGAATATATATTTGTTTAAAAAATGTTGCCTACTAAACTCCTCTGTCAGTTTTTGTCCTACAGACATGACATATATAGGGCATTCGAACCCATGCGACGCTTTATATCTGGAGTTTAGCAGGATAAAATAGGTGTAAATGTGTGAAAATTTTAAAAAAATGAATTTGCCAGGTGACGATCGTATGACAGCATGACGAATATGCATGCGTAATGCAATAGTTATCGATTCATGTTTTAATTTTTAGCTTTAGAGTAAACATATCTTCATAGCTCAGGCATTAACGTCAAAGGAAAAAGTAAATCATAAGCTAAACGTTTTGGTTTCGATTCTCGGTGGTGGCGCACGGGTCATTTGTTTTTAACTTTTTTAAATCATTACAATATATTGGGTCCAATATAATATAATACTAAATACAAAATCTGCATTAATCAAAATATCATATTTAATTGTATTTTCGACTGAGCAAGTATATATATATATATATATTTCCACAGCCAAACAACGTCGCAGCTCACAAGAGCCACGACAGCCAACAAACTGGAAGTCTAAGACTCAAGTTTTGTCTTTATTTGGGTTCATTAGTTGGACATATCCGAACTTTGGATTCGAAATTCGAGCTTCTTGCATATAAGGCGAGCACACTGCCACATGAGCAAATGCGCGACACACAAGAAAGTCTATTAAGTAACACAGATCAAGCAAACTGCAGCGAAATCCGACTATGGAACGGACCTACTTCATCTCAACAAGGGATGTGGTCACCCAACCAAGCTATAACCCAAGTAAGAATTTTATACTCGCTGGAACTATGCCACCCAACATGCTAACCTAGCAATTAGATATATGAATAGAATTTTCAGAATGTGAGAAAATATATAATTATTTCGACAGCCAAACAACGTCGCAGCTCACAAGAGCCATGAAAGCCAACAAATCGGAAGTCCAAGACTTGAGTTTCGCCTTCATTTGGGCTCATCAGTTAGACATAGCTGAACTCGGAGGTTAAATATATATGTGTGTGTGTGTGTGTGTGTGTGTGTGTGTGTGTGTGTGTGTGTGTTATTATATTTTATTTATATTTAAATGTTTTAGTTTGGGGGTTTCAGTTGGACACATATATAAACAGACGAATTTCTTTTATATATAAGAATTGGCTGGTTGTTCTGTTTTACGGCATATCAATCCTTTTTCGGTCATTTAATGCCGAATCCAGTAAAAAAAAAATCATGCTTTAAGTTATTTATATCTTCAAATATTTATTCATAGCGTTTGGTTTGATTGTTTTGTTTTGCACGAAGAAAATTGTTGTTTTCGTTTTAGACTTTGCAGAACATGATTGAGTTTGGCAAAGTAAGAAAAAACATCACAGTTTACTGCATCTTTAATAAGGAAGTCAGTATCTTCAGACAGCCTGATCTGATAGTACCAGTCTATATATGGAGAGATATTCATACATTACATATGAAGAGATTCATTCATATATGATCCTTTTAGTATAAAACTACAAATTTATATAAGCAAGCACACACACACACACACACACACACACACACACACAGAGAACTCCTTTATTTTAAAAATCAATCTAATATCCTTCTATATTTTATGTTTATGTTGTTTTACTTATAAGCTGCGCCCACTCACATACTCATATGCACTCACATACTCATATGCACTCAAATACTCATGCTTTAGGGTGGCATAAAACTCTTACCATCTCTTTTACCGTTAACAGAAAACATTTTTCGGACAAATTTAAATTGACAAGAAGAATCGCAACCATTAAGAAAGTGTCGATATAACCGGGACAAGTAAAAAAAAAAAAATGGACAAATCAATTTTTTTTTCCTTTTTTACCCCGGTTTTATGATATGTACTAGCAGGACTCGTGTACCGGCATTGCCCGGTGAAAGTATAACACAAATTCAAGACAGCTTTAATGAAGCGACCCCCTGAAAACAAATTAAACTATGGTTGTCAGCAGATACTGGCGTCCATAGCCCAAATGAAATCTTCTGACTTCCACAGTTGGACATTGTCTAGCAGTAGCAACTAGCAGAAGCCAACGACTGCCTTTGTCAACATTGGGAGTTACTAGGAAGTACTGATGTGTACTGGTGGGCACTTGCTTCCTATACAATTGGCAGTCAATGGCATCCATGATCAGTGTTGGCCTCCATTTGACTGCTGCATATGAAAATCGTCAACTTTTAACTTTCAGGCATTGTTGGGCACTGGCATCCACTAGCTGCCTGTGGTGGGCAGTGATGGTCACTGACGGTTAGTGCGGTTTGGAGGTGGTTGATTGCATTTGCTTGCATTTGCTGGTGGACACTGGCAGCCTTTCCAACTGTCAGTGTCTGTTCCCCGTGTTCACTGTCGGCCATGACCAGTATTGGCCTCATTAGACTGCCCCTAAATGAAATTGTCTATCTTCAATGGGGAGCACTGATGATCACTGGGATTTTTAGGAGGTTACTTACGTTTGGTCATTGTCGGTCACTATTCATTATAACCAGTGTTGAGCCGTATTTGACTTTTTGAAATGAAATAGTCTATCTTTAATATTCATGCACTCTCATCCATTGTATGGTATTGTCATCCAGTGGCGAGCACTGTTCGACACTATAGGTCATAACGGTGGTTGACACTGAATTTTAGATGATTACTGTCACTCTTGGGTAGTGGTGGTCAGCGACTGGGAGTGGCTGGGCATGGCGGACAGTGGAAGGCAGTCATGGGCACTGCAGTTTCGGTTGGCAGTAAAAAGGTGAAACGTGCTGTCTATTGAAGGTAAAACTGGGATAAATATAAAAAAAAATTAGTTTGATAAAGAGCCATTATAATCCAACATGATCGACCGCGTTTTTTACAAGGGAGTCAACACTTATCAAGGCTTGATAGCCACTCAAAGATAAGGGTAAATGATTGTAAGGTAGTCTCAGTGTAGTGATCGTTACTGGTAAAATTTGATTATTTAAGGGGACGGCTCAACGAGAACTTGTTTACATTGGACTTGAATTGAAAACGACCATGTTGCAGTAAGCTGGAAAGCAGGCCACTGAAGCAGAGTTCCACAGACTGGTAGTTCTAGGAAAGAAGCTAGGAAACACGAACGCAGAAAGTAAAGGTAAAACAAATATATTAAGACGAAAATATAATACATATTTACAAAGGTGCAGTTTACTGCAGTTGGAAGATTGTTCGGCAGAGGGCCTGTTAAATTCTCTCACGGAGCAACATGCGTCTTGCCTATCCAGCATTCGAACACAGCTCTCCGGTCTTGCTGAATTGATACCTTTATCTATCTCCTATTTGGTTTTATCGAGATTTTACATATGGTTGAGATTACTTTATAAATATTAATTCTTTAATATTTATACTGTACTTTAGTTTTACCATCTTGGATCATTTTGGTAAATTTAATTGTAATTTTTATTTCATACACATACACACATATATATATATATATATATATATATATATATATATATATATATATATATATATATCCATTCCATTGCACATGTTTGCTAGTAAAACACGTACCTATTTCAAACTCTAAGGGAAGTGCAAAAGAAAATAGCAAGTCAAACAACCACCTCACACTTACACCACCATCTGAAATAAATTTATATATATATATATATATATATATATATATATATATATATATATATATATATATATATATATATATGGTGGAACAATGAAAGTGTCACCCCAAAGTAAACAACACTATAGATTTATTTTAAAACTTTTATCAAACAAAAAAATCAATTCAGATAATTTGATTATGTAGTAGAGCTCACATCTATTCAATGTAGCTGTATTCAACCTCAATCATCGCCTCAATACAGGTCCAGAACTGGAAGCATGCCTCTTCCACAAGTGCCAGCAGGAGCTCAGCAAATACTCGGCAGATGGCAGCGATTAGACTAGCTTTAGTGTTATGGGAGGCTATATTGGTGATGTTCTCGACATATGGTCAAATGAAGTAGTCCAGCGAGTTGAGCTATGAGGAGGAGTGGAGTGAGAGAAGGGTACAAAGTTATAGCACCCTTTCTGAAACCAACCCTGGGTCTATTTGAACTTGTACACCGGCACCAGGTCCTGTTGCCACACCCAGGGTCTGCTAGCAGACATCTGATAGCAGGGGATCACCATAGTCTTCAGCACAACCAGGTACACTTTGGTGTGGACTTTCCAGCTGACTTCGTGAGGTGTTTTGATGTGGCCCTCACTTGAAACCACTCCAAAGACCATAACCGTAGGCGAAAACTTTGTTTTCATCAGACTGGTCACACCCTCAAATGTTGAACCGTACACACCACTTTAGTTTACATATTACATTTCCTAAGGACCTTTTGAATAGATAAACAACACTTGAATTTTTTTTTAGTTTCTGTGTAACAATTAACGAAACTTTTTTTTTTCAAGAAAAAGATTAATAAATTATTTTTTTTTTTACTAATGGTGGTTCTTAACATGGAGAGGTTGGAGAGGGATGTTTATTTCGAAAGCCGTTCTTTACATGGGTGGATTGAGGGTGTTTATTTCGAAAGCCGTTCTTAACATCAGGAGATTGGGGTGCGTTGCTTGCGCGTGCATCTCCACCCACATCTATTCTTCTCAGATCTTCTTTTGATTCACTTCTCGACACAGGAAACGTGTTTTTGTTTTTTTCAACAATTAATTTTTTTCTTGACAATATGAGAATACTTGTTCCAGTGTCATCAAATATTTTTCCAAACAGGAGATATTCATTTTTTTGTTTACAGTTTTCAGAAAAGGGCTGTTACAGGTGTGTGCTGCTTATTGCATTTAATGCTTTTTTATTTCCTTCCAACTTTTATTTCAAAAAGTTCACCTGCTACTTTGCAGTGCATTGATTGGCTGATCGACGTCTTACGTCACATTACAATCAAACCCGAACACATGACGTCATGTTCCGAGCAAAGCTGACCGGACGCTGAGTTACTTCTGGTGCAAATTATGCATAAGTACCAAATTCACAATGATTGAAATTTAAAGTGTTGTGTAATTATTTCTAAAAAAAAAAAAAAATACAATAACACTAAAAAAAAAAATACAGTAACACTAAAAAAAAAAAAAAAATTATATATATTATCTTTTTCCTAACACGTAAGTTACATTTATCGTTGGCTTAATTGTGAATCCATTATCGCGTTTCCGAGCACGGTAACGACCGAGAGAGAGAGAGAGAGAGAGAGAGAGAGAGAGGGGACAAAGAGAGAAAGAGAGAGAGAGGGGGAAGACAAAAAAAGAGAGAAAGAGAGAGAGAAACTTATATCTGTTTTTTTTTCATTCGAACACATTTTTATTTACTTTAAACACACCTAACAATTTAATAAAAAAAAAGATACTGTAAAACATGAATTTAACTTGAAAATACTATTTTCCAAAATAAAACGGTAACATAAGTGCATAAGCACCACTTTATTTTACATATTTCATTTCCTAAGGACCGTTTGAATAAATGCACAATGATTGAAATTTAAATGTTGTGCAATTATTTCTAAAAAAAAAGAAGCAATAAATAAATGTTACCATGATTAAAATTTCATTATTTTTTAGTAACTATTTTCTTAGAAATTATTATGCAACACTTTACACCTAAACCATTGTGAATTTATTTAGTGATGCTTATGCACTGATGTTACCGTGCTATTTTTAAAATAGTATTTTCAAGTTAAATTCAAGTTTTGCATTTTTTTTTATTAAATTGTTAGGTGAAAGTACAGAGTAGTTTCAATACACCCGCCAGTTCGGTAACATAAGTGTACACACGTTAAGTCAACCCCCCCCCTCAAAATATATATAATAAAATGATTATATGAATTCAAGTTTTACGATATCTTTTCTGTTTATTTAATTGTTAGGTGAAAGTAAAGAATAATTACATAACATCCGCCATCCCGGTAACATAAGAGCATAAGTACCAAAAATGTGATTTTTAATATCGTATTCAGCTAAATCTATAACCAGCGGCACTTGAGTAAATAGTTCCTTTTATTGTTACTACATCGTAATCACGTGATTATAATTATACCAGACGAAAAATTGGGAGGCAAAAGAGTCATGAGAACCAAAATCGCATTTACATTGTCCACAAATAAGTAGTTTTTCGAATAAAAAAATCATTATCGATTACCTACGTTATTTGCGAACTACTTGCGTTTACATGAAAAAAAACACATTATCATTGTATGCGAATAGGTAGTTTTTCGAATATTAATCAATATAACTTTATTTTTTACTATTAGAATAAAAAATCCCGTTGGATTAAATGAAGGTGATTAAGCAAAAAGTTATTTTATAGAAATTACAGTTGCAAAATTAATTAACTAAAACAAATTTTGGCTTGCATACATATTTGTTACCTATTTGCATTATATAAAAACTAATATTTAATAGAAGTTTTCGGGAATGTAGTCACCGACGTTCCCTTTTCTTTCTTTTTTTACGTTTTTTTTTTCTTGGTCGACGTACTAAAAGGGGATCTTAAAGGTCAATACGGATATCTTACAAACACTCTCCTCTAACATGTTAAGAATGGTTTTCAAAATAATAACATTATTTCAGCACGGTAACAAAAATTACATAAGTATCCAACATTTACATTTTTCCGACCGACACTGCACATCCAAAGCATTTACATTTTATCCGACTGACACTGCACACAAAAAATTACAAGGTTGGTTCATAGTATTTGCGCATGGGGATCATGACAACGACTATCAAGATTAAATTTGGTGCAGATACTTTGACAACCCGCCTCACACAAAATGGGTATCTATTCCGACATCCGTTCTTAACAGTGGTAGGTTGGGGGTGCCTATTCAAAAAGCCATTCTTAGCATGGGATGTCGGGAGCGTGTATTCCAAAAGCCGTACTAAACATGAGGAGGTTGGGGTTTGGGGGTTGGGTGTTGGACAATACCAACAACAGTCGTACTTAAAATTTTACTAGGGCAACGCCGGTTAACGGGTCCTACTAGTATAATAATAAATATGAAATCTGCATTAATCGAAATATATTTAACCGTATTTTACGGGGCGGCCTGCTAATATATATATATATATATATATATATATATATATATATATATATATATATATATATATATATATATAACGTGAATCTACATAGTTTATTCCACCTTAATTTGCTTCAGTTTGTGTATATCC
>NC_136502.1:115452346-115469846 GCF_053919585.1 Euprymna scolopes
GTGTTAATTTTATTTCTTTTAATCATCAAAACAATGAATATTGAAATAAAATGCGCCTATATTTTGTTACTGGTGCTGCCAATAACACATCCACTGTATTATCTACTCTCCATTTAAAAAAAAAAAGGAGGAGGGGAATGGGTACAAGTGACTTATTTATATCTAAGTAGTAAGTTCGGTCCAAAGTTATCAATTCAGGACACTTTTGATGATAATCTCCCCTCCCATGTTAATGGGTGGAAGTTTGTCGTTATCTATCTCGAGTTTGAATAATGGAGCTTCACCTTTATAATTAAAATCCAATAATTAACTTTTATCAATTTGTAAAGTCGGCTTAATATTAATTTACATTCGAGTTTAGATAATTATTCAAGGTTTTAATTTAGGAGGTTCGTTTTCATAGGTGACTTTTTCTTTGCTAATGTCACTGTATTATATTTCGAATATAATAGAAAATAAGACTAACTATATTAGATGGTTTGATTGGCTAGCCAGGAAGCAAGCATTTTCAATATAGGCAAGCTTGCAGTAATAGTATATATTAAGTATATTACTTAAATAAAGTCCTAACTTTATCTACTATAATAGTAAAAAAATAATTCCCGGCATTTTTTTTTTTTTTTTATCGTTTGTTTACTTTGTAGCATGGGGGGGGTAACGAATAAGACAGGAAAGTAGATACAAATAAATACGAATACATAAATAAAACAAGAAAAACAAGTTTAAACAAGTAAAACATTTAGGATGAATTTTAAAAATACTTAACGTCCGTTTGCATTAATAGTCCTGCGTCTTTTTGCCAACTGGCATGTTGTCGTGTCTTTCTAGAGCGTAAGAAGATTTCTATTTCCGGATAAATTGTGCACGTGTTTCTATCTATTTATAGAATAAAAGTCGTTACGTTCAGATATGTAAATATTAAAATTACATTTTTTTTTAAGAAAAAAAAAGTCCTAACTTTTTTTTTATTTAAAAGTCCTAACTTTATCTACTCTAATAGAGAAAAATTTGATTTTATTTACATTTGATGAATGAATAATTTCACGAAATAGACCTGTAAACTGGCCACCTTGTTCATACAATTTAATCCCATTAGATTATTTTTTGTGTGTTAATATGTAAAACCCCATGTCTATTCAATGTGCGCGCATGAAAACAAACATGGCGACAGGTAAAAACAATACGGAATACATTGGATTATAAAATTAAACTTTTAAATGTTTTCCTTCATATTTTTACACAAAAATATTTTCATGTATTATTTGCGTTCTTTGGACTATTTGTAACCTCCGACCTTCTTTAGGTACAGCCTGTAGAATTCAGAAATATTTGTGCCAAACTCGAGAATTTTGAATTTTTGAGATGTGGATTGATTGAAGGTATTATTTTGGATTCTTTGGACTATTGTTCTCATCTTGAGTGTTATTTGCACAATGTTTTGGTCGATGTAATCTCCGACCTTCTTTAGGTGTATCTTGTCGAATTCTATAATCTTTTTGTCGAGCTCATTAATATGCATGGATTTTGAACAGAACCCTTCATTCAACATGAGCAAAACACTCTGGCTGTGTCAGTCATGACTCAGTAGCAGTTTATTGTATAACCCAACCGTTGGCGTGTTACTTGATTGTCCTGGGGACGTTTCTAGCTCCACCGGTGTGAAGAAACGATATTCGAACGTGAAGCATCAATTATAACACGATCCTTTGCCGGGGAGAGTTACTTGATTTTCGTGTGAACGACATTAGCCCCATCAATGTAATCAAGCGGTATTCAAAAATGAAAGGACATATTTCAATGGTGTGGACCTCTTCCGCTTTGTTGATGTCCAGTTTAGCTCATTGCTTCTTGGGGTCGCACTAGCTGTGATGTCTGCTGCGTGTGGATTTCTGGTTGTGATGTCTGCTTCGTATCGATTTCTGGTTGTGATGTCTGCTTCATATCGATTTCTGGTTGTGATGTCTGCTTCGTATCGATTTCTGGTTGTGATGTCTGCTTCGTATTGATTTCTGGTTGTGATGTCTGCTCCATATCGATTTCTGGTTGTGATGTCTGCTTGGTGTCGATTTTAGGCTGTGATATCTGTTTCATGTCGATTTCTGGCGTTGATGACTGCTTGATGTCGATTTCTGGCTGTGATGTCTGCTTCATATGGATTTCTGGCGTTGATGTCTGTTTGGTGTCGATTTCTGGCTGTGATGTTTGCTTCATATTGATTTCTGGCGTTGATGTTTGCTTCATATCGGTTTCTAGTTGTGACGTCTGCTTCATATCGATTTCTGGCGCTGATGTCTGTTTGGTGTCGATTTCTGGCTGTGATGTCTGCTTCATATGGATTTCTGGCGTTGATGTCTGTTTGGTGTCGATTTCTGGCTGTGATGTCTGCTTCATATCGATTTCTGACGCTGATGTCTGTTTGGTGTCGATTTCTGGCTGTGATGTCTTCTTCATATCGATTTCTGGCGTTGATGTCTGTTTGGTGTCGATTTCTGGCTGTGATGTCTTCTTCATATCGATTTCTGGCGTTGATGTCTGTTTGGTGTCGATTTTTGGCTGTGATGTTTGCTTCATATCGTTCTGGCGTTGATGTCTGCTTCGTGTCGATTTCTGGTTGTGATGGCAGCTTGATGTCGATTTCTGGCTGTAATGTCAGTTTTCTGTCGATTTCTGGCTGTGATGTCTTCTTTGGAAGTGACAAATTACACACAACAGATATGTAGGAAAAAAAATTTTTTTTTATTTATTTTTCAATATTATTCATTAATAAAGAAAAGTTACTAAATTACAAATGATTTCTTTATCCTAGCTTAGCTAATTCTTAGCGTTTTGTCTGAAAATGGAGACACCAAAAATATGCGTGTTTACTGCATGCTGATCTGTCAGAAAGTAGAGAGAGAGTTGTTAGAATGGAATCATGGGAAATTCATTGGTGAACCCTTCCGTGACAGGCTCCATCACTCAGCAAAATTATTTGTGTTACTATGCTGAGAGTGGTACCTAACAAATAGTGCCACACTTGATCGAATTTTAGGAGCATTAAACCTATTTTTGTTTCAAGATGTAAACATCACTAATTATTACAACATCTTTGGAAGAAAAGTTTTTTTGAAAGGTTTTAGATCTTTGTTTTTATTCAATATACGATTAAGCATACAAAGCGTCTTAAATAAGTTTCCAGACTTTTTTCGTATGGGCACTTTTATCGATAGTGCAAACATGAAACTCTGGCCTCCTTCGAGTAATCTCCTCCGGCTACAATACACTTGTTCTATTATTCAAACAACTTTTAGAAGGCTCCATGGAAGTCCTCTTGTGTGAGCGCGTCAGTGATCCTCGTCACAATCTCTTTCATCTCCTCAATTATCTCATAATGATAGCCTCTAAGGCTATGTTTCCCTCGTGAGCACGTGTTGCACTTTTCTCCTTTTTTTTGCTTCCTCTTCTCGCGCACACTTCCTAATTTGCATATGTGCGTTTTCCTGCCACTGCTGCTAATGCTAATCTCCTCGCATGTTGGTCATCCTTCGCTGCCGCTGATAATTTCCATGCGCTCACCGTCACTATGTTACAATATAGACATAATTCTTTCTCAATTTCATACAGAATTTTCCACTACTCTAAGCTTCTGTATATTCTAGCCTTATATGGAAAAATGCCGTTTTGAACATTATTTTAACACACCTGCGACTAATGTTCTTGCTTGCTTTGCCTCCCCACGAGGGCAGAGTTAGACTCCAATGTTTGTTTTTAATGTGGGGGAAGAAACAAAAATTAAAATTATCTCAGTAATGAAAGATTTCTCCTCCACTAACTGAGAATAAAAAAAATTGAAATGCCGTATCAGAACAGATACTACACTTTGATCTTGGCTGTGTCTAGTTGCTTCCCACTGAGCAAATTAGGTATGAGGCCGTTTTTAATGGGGAGAGGGGGAGGGAAAAGGGGACCAGCTCCCAAGAAGTGGGAAATGGGAACTGGATAGTGAGAGCCTCTTGGTGTATAGGGTTGCCCCTACATGGACCAGAAGCCCATTGCCACAAGGGCAATTGTCTTTGATTGCAGCATCTGCCGGAACAGGGTATTTATTTGCTCCCCCACCGAGCAAATTAGGCACAAAGCCGATTTTTTATGTGAGGAGTGAAGGGGAAATAGGGACTAGCTCCCCGGGGAGTAGGGGAGCTGGATAGTGACAGTTGGTATGAAGGGTTGCCCCTACATTGACCAAAGTCTTATATGTGGGGTTGGTATTTATTTGCTCCCCCGCCGAGCATATAAGGCACAAGGCCGATTTTTAATGTGAGGAGAAAAGGGGAAATGGGGACCAACCTCCCGGGAGTTAGGGGAGCTCGATTTTTAATGTGAGGAGTGAAGGGATGGGGAAGGGAAAAAGGGGACCAGCGCCCGAGAGGTGGGAAATGGGAGCTGGTTAAAGGTCAGGCATGTGGGGTTGCCCCCACATCTGGTCTTTGCTAGTCATAGCTAGTCATAGCTAGTCATAGCTTGCAGCATCTACCGGAAAAGATGGTATTTATTTGCTCCCCCACCGAGCAAATTAGGCACAAGGCCGATTTTTAATGTGAGGAGTGAAGGGAGGGGGAAGGGAAAAAGGGGACCAGCTCCCGACAGGTGGGAAATGGGAGCTGGTTAATGGTCAGGCATGTGGGGTTTCCCCCACATCCAGTCTTTGCTAGTCATAGCTAGTCATAGCTTGCAGCATCTGCCGGAACAGATGGTATTTATTTGCTCCCCCACCGAGCAAATTAGGCACAAGGCCAATTTTTAATGTGAGGAGTGAAGGGAGGAGGAAGGGAAAAAGGGGACCAGCTCCCGAGAGGTGGGAAATGGGAGCTGGTTAAAGGTCAGGCATGTGGGGTTGCCCCACATCTGGTCTTTGCTAGTCATAGCTAGTCATAGCTTGCAGCATCTGCCGGAACAGATGGTATTTATTTGCTCCCCCACCGAGCAAATTAGGCACAAAGCCAATTTTTAATGTGAGGAGTGAAGGAAGGGGGAATGGAAAAAAGGGGACCAGCTCCCGAGAGGTGGGAAATGGGAGCTGGTTAAAGCTCAGGTATGTGGGGTTTCCCCCACATATGGTCTTTCCTTGCAGTATCTGCCGGAACAGATGGTATTTATTTGCTCCCCCACCGAGCAAATTAGGCACAAGGCCGATTTTTAATGTGAGGAGTGAAGGGAGGGGGAAGGGAAAATGGGGACCAGCTCCCGAGAGGTGGGAAATGGGAGCTGGTTAAAGGTCAGACATGTGGGGTTGCCCCCACATCTGGTCTTTGCTTGCAGTATCTGCCGGAACAGATGGTATTTATTTGCTCCCCCACCGAGCAAATAAGGCACAAGGCCGATTTTTTATGTGAGGAGTGAAGGGAGGGGGAAGGGGAAAAGGGGACCAGCTATGACAGGTGGGAAATGGGAGCTGGTTAAAGGTCAGGCATGTGGGGTTGCCCCCACATCTGGTCTTTGCTAGTCATAGCTAGTCATAGCTAGTCATAGCTTGCAGTATCTGCCGGAACAGATGGTATTTATTTGCTCCCCCACCTAGCAAATTAGGCACAAGGCCAATTTTTAATGTGAGGAGTGAAGGGAAGGGGAAGGGAAAAGGGGACCAGCTCCCGAGAGGTGGGAAATGGGAGCTGGTTAAAGGTCAGGCATGTGGGGTTGCCCCCACATCTGGTCTTTGCTAGTCATAGCTTGCAGTATCTGCCGGAACAGATGGTATTTATTTGCTCCCCCACCGAGCAAATTAGGCACAAGGCCAATTTTTAATGTGAGGAGTGAAGGGAGGGGGAAGGGAAAAAGGGGACCAGCTCCCGAGAGGTGGGAAATGGGAGCTGGTTAAAGGTCAGGCATGTGGGGTTGCCCCCACATCTGGTCTTTGCTAGTCATAGCTTGCAGCATCTGAAGAACAGATACTACACTTTGATCTTTGCGAAAAGGCCAAGAAATCTGCGACTTATGTTGCTACACAGTTTAAAAACACTTATAAGATAAGTCGCAAAATTATTTGGAACTCACATCAGTTATCCTTGCTAGTTTTTGCTAAATATTCCCAAAGCAGATTGTTTCAGTTTCTAGTCAAATTCAGTTTCTTACAAAGAAACATCTGTCTATTTTATCCTCTTGTTATTCGCAGAGACAAACAGGTTTTCTAAATTAGTCTTTCAGATTCAAAATCAATTTTCTCTGTTACAAATCTGACCATTGATTTGTATATTTATTTTTCTTTTCTTTTTTTTCCAATATTGTTAATGTTTAGAATAAAAATAAATCACAGTATTTTTTTTTTTTTTTGTATATATCTCTGTTAGAAGGAGGGGAGAAAGAGGAATAGGCGAGGATGAAGGTTAATGCATTATAAACGCTCTGATATTATTGTGGGTTGGTTCGTTCTTTTGTTTCACAGCATATCAACCCCTTTTAGGTTATTTAATGCAGAAGATCACTCTGACAAACGTTAAAAAGCATTTAAAAAATGTTTAAATTTCAACAGCATTTCTCGCAGTTAATGGTAGCCGATTGAATTAGGACCTTGCTAATCAAGCCAGAGATGGCTTGTGTCGCCGGGTTCGAATCAATCGACCGGTATTAATCGTGACATCCTGCACTGAAGATTCCTGAAAGGATTAAACACTAGTGTCTGAAGGTATTTAATTATTATATATATATATATATATAGAGAGAGAGAGAGAGAGGGAGAGAAAGAGGGAGAGAGAGACGAATATTAGCTGAAGAGAGCTTGATAAGGATACCTTAAACGGGCCTTATTATCAGGCTTGAAACCGACGGTACCAATGATCTGTCTCAACTAACAACTTTCTGTACACAAAATATAAATACGCTCTTAAAGTTTAGATTTTCCTTTTAATTGAGCACTCTGCTGGAATTCTTTTTACAAAAAAAAACTAATCATATATATATATATATATATATATATATATATATATATATATATATATATATATGTATATGTATATATATATATGTATATATATGTACATATATATATATACATATATATACATATATATGTATATATATATTTTAAAATTAAAATAAAAATATGATGAAAACCTTTTAAGAAAAACCCACAATTGCTGATGGCTACACTCTTTTAAATATATACATATATGTATATATATATATATATATATATATATATATATATATATATATATATATATATATATATATATATATTCAATAAAATAAAAAGCTATAGCAAACATCTAAATGACTACTTTAAACACAGTTCCTGATTTCAAAAAAAGAAAAACTAAAAGATTCATCTGCCTTACTTTTAATGCTAGGTTTATTTTTGGTGTCTTTTAAATTCAATAGAAATCCTCCTAAATTTGCTGATGAGGAGACCGTGCTTACCAAAAAAACTATGTATAATTGTTCTACGTGACTTCATGTATACCACAAATAAAAAGCACGGATTTCCGAAACGATCGTATAGATAATTGACTTTGTTGTTGTTCCTTCTTATGAAACTGATTTTTAATTTAATTAAAATTTGATTTTTAAATTTAAAAAAAAATTTTTTAATTTTTAAATTATAAATCACATTACTTAATATATATATATATACATACATATACATACATACGCTGTCTTCTCTTGAAAATGGACTAATAAGTCTGAAATATATTGAGATTTACAACACCATTGAATACAACAGAAAAAAAAAATTACTGTTGTTTAGAGTTAAAATTTGTGTGAAAAAGAAAAAACAAACAACAAAAAAAAAGAAATTTATTTCTTTTGTTTGCATTTAATTTTACTCTATATAAAAAAAAATCTCGCATTGTTCTTGGCTTTTAATTTTATCTTATAATATATATATATATATACTATAATAATTATAAAATACCTACAGACACTAGTGTTTCATCCGTTCAGGAATTTTCAGTGCAGGGTGTTACAATTAACACCAGTCGATAGATTCGAACCTGGTGACACAAGTCATCTCTGGCTTGATTAGCCAGGACCGTATCCATTCGGCTACCGTTAACCGCATGAAATAACATTGAAATTAAACATTTTATTTTTAAATGTTTTTTACGTCAGTCAGAGTGATCTAATCATTATATGATGAGTTATGCATATATATGTGTGTGTGTGTGTGTGTGTGTGTGTGTGTGTGTGTGTGTGTGTGTGCATATATGTGTGTGTGTGTGTGTGTGTGTGTGTGTGTGTGTGTGTGTGTGTGTGTGTGTGTGTGCGTGCATATATATGGGTTTAGAAAACCAATTCAACGCAAATCTTTTTCAAAAACAAACATTAATTTGTTTAAAAATCAATATTCGGCGGGCATAGAGCGGCAGCAGAATTAGAATTAGTTTTTTTCATTTTTCATTTTTTTTTTTTTTAGTTTTCATTTTTTTTTTTTTTTAGTTTTCATTTTTTTTTTTCATTTTTCATTTTTTTTTTTTTTTAGTTTTCATTTTTTTTTTTTTTAGTTTCCTCGTGGCGTGACGTCACCAGAAAAGTTAGATCCGTGTATTTTCACACAAAAAATATGTTTTTTAAAACAAATCTGCATTGGCTTTCTAAACTTTACGTATTTCAGCTTAAATTTAAACAAAGCGCTACCCCCCACCTCTATATTATTTTATTTTCGTCTTTTATTCACAATTTTTCATTTATTCATTTTTTTCAGCATAATATTATCAAATGGACACTAGTCTACCAGATTATGAACTTTGTTTTTAAGTTAATATCTAAAAAAAAAAAAAAAGAATAAAAAATCGTCCGGGTAAAACCTTTGTAAATGTTAGGTGACGAAACTTGAAGATAACCATAAATATGTATATAATATAATCGGTGAAAGCGAAATTAAAAAAGGCTAAACTGCTTTTAAAAAAGGCTAAATTTGCGAAATTCGGTCTAAAAACGTCGAGTTGTTCTAAAGTGGGTGATCGATTTACTAGAACGTTGCATTAGAAACTGAACACCCCCACAAATATTTAAATATCGATTTAAAAAAGTATTTGATAATCTGGTAGACTTGTGTCCATCTGATAATAATCCGCTGAAAAAATTGAAAAACAGAAGAAAATGTTTAAAAAATACAGCGGATTCCATACATGTGCCCAACGCTTTTATCACGGAGTAAAAAAATCTTCAGTAATTTAGAAGATTATCCTGTACCAAGAAATAACCTCTATATACGAAATTAATTTGTTCCAGTTTGGCTTTCATATCTTGAAATTTTCGTATCCTGAAATGCATTTTACATGTAAATCGTCTAATCCGTTCCAAGCAAAAAAAAAAAAACTCCTTAAATTTCATAATATGGGTAAAGGCAGAATAAAATTAGAGCCAAATAGTACTAACCTAATCGTTAATACCCTCATTTGCTAATTTTTTTTTTCACTTTTCTTTGACATCCGAATATAAAGGGTCCTGGATATGACCTTAAACTATATCCGACGGTGATAGTACCTGTTAGGGTCCCAACTATTGAAACATTATGTAAAAGAATACCAAAACATGAGATTCATTTATGAGAAGCGGAATACGGTCTCCATTTTTTATTGAACTCCCGTTCCGTGTCAAACGAAAGTGAAGGTATATCCGAGACTTCTTTACTAAAAAGTTCTTTAAGGGGAGGTAATGGTTCATGCTATCACATCCCTCTTCTTTCAATAATTGAAATGGAAAGAGAAAAAAAAGGAATTTATTTACAATGATGAGATAAAAAAGAAAATAAAAAGTCAGTTAGTAACTGTCTCATCTCTGAATCTTTTGGGGAGTTTGACGACACGTCCAGATCTGGTGGCTTGAACTGTCGTATGGTTGCTATAGGTGCCCGTGTCCGGCACTCCATGGGGTGTACGTTTGAAAGGTGCCCGTTGACATTGTGTACTGTCCGTCTCTATACTTGATGAACCGTCCCTGGTAGGTTCCTGAGGAATTTCATTGGAGTGTATCTCTGGATGTGCTATGCTTCTGGAGGGGATTACTCTAAGATGCTGTCGATTTCGATGAAGAGTTTTTCCGGAGGGGGTCTGTACTATGTACGACCTTGGTTCTCGGTCCAATTGTGTGACAACTGCAGGAGACCACTCACCTGCTTCTTTATTTAACATGCATACAGGTTGTTCGATGGGCAGTCTGGGCAGCTCTTTTGTAAGTTGATCATGGTACATCTTCTGTTTCTCTTGCTTCTGATACAGTCGTTCCATTATTTTCTCCTTGTTAGCGTTTTGGTTGGTGCATTTGACTGGGATGTTCCCTGCTAACTTCCTTTGGTATATAAGCTCACCTGGTGAGGGAAGGGTATGATCTAAAGGAAGTCGAACGCAAGCATAATAGTACCATATCCAAGTCATGACCGCTTGAGACAGCTTTTTTGAATGCAGATTTCACTCCCTGGATACAGCGTTCAGCAAAGCCATTTGACTGCAGAAACTTAGGTGAGGATGTGTGGTGTTCAAAACCCCATTCTTTTGCGAATTGCTTGAAATGTATCGAGCTGAAGTGTGGGCCATTGGCACTTATCACTCTCTCTGGAATTCCTTGTTCTCCAAATATGTGCTTTGTCAGTTTAATAACTTCCTAACCGGAGAACTCCTTCAACACTCGCACAAATGGGAACTTGGAATAATAGTCCGCAATGAGCATAAAGTTGAGACCTTCAATGTGAAATAAGTCGGTAGCCACTATCTGCCATGGCCTCACCGGAATCTCATGGGGCATCAGGGGTTCAGCACTCTGCATTTTTTGGTGCTGCTGGCAAATGGTACATCGTTGTACTATGTTGTCGATGTCTTTGTTAATGTTGTGCCAAAAAACGCAACTTTTGGCTCGGAGTTTACATTTCTCTATCCCTTGGTGCCCATAATGTATTTTCTGTAATACCTCTTGTTGCATTGATTTAGGTATTATTACTCTGTTTGCTTTCAATAATATGCCATTTTCAATGGACAGTTCATCTCGATAGGGCCAATAAGGTTTCATATTCTTGCCTATTTCTCTGAGAATGTCGGGCCAACCTCTCAGAATAATGCCCCTCAATTCACATAGTGTGGCATCTTCACTTGTTGCTTGGTTTAGCTGAGCTAGCTTTTGGGTTAAAAATTGAACAAAATCCACCCTCAGATCCAAGTCAATAGCTTCTTTAGCTTTTTTATTTGATAACCTTGAGAATCCATCTACTAGTGCCATATCTTTTCCAGGATGATATACAATTGTCATATCATACCCCTGCAAATGTAGTAGCATGCGTTGGAGGCGAGGTGGAGCTGCAACCAAATTTTTTAAGTTGATCATTTCCAAGGGTTTATGATCACTTTCCACCTGGAACGCACTTCCATAGATATAAGTCCGAAATCTTTCGCAGCCAAAAACAACTGCATGGAGCTCCTGCTTTATGTTGGCATAGCGTTGTTCAGTTTCTGTTAAGGACTTGGATGCAAAAGCTATGGGTTTACCTCCTTGCAGGAGTGCAGCGCCGAGTCCTTTACTTTATGCATCGACTTGGATAACAGTTTGCTTGGAAGGGTCGAAGTATGATAGCAACATGTCTTTGCAAATTAGATCGTTGATTTGCTGGAGGGATCTCTGGTGACTTTCTGTCCACTGGTATTCCACTTCTTTCTTTAGGAGATCTCTCAAAGGTGCTGTGAGATCGGACAGGTGTGGAATGAAAGGTGCCATATATGTGATGATTCCCAACACCCTCTGCAGGTCGGTAGTGTTTGCTGGACTAGGTAACATTTTTATTTTTGTTACCTTGCTGGGATCAGGGTGCATACCATTCTGATCATAGATTGCGCCAAAAAAACAAATTTGTTTCTTATTGATGACACACTTTTCACGGTTGAAGCACAGTTCTTCCTTTTGAGCAATTCTCATTAGATTGTGGAGGTTCCTATCATGCTCCTCTTCGGTTTTTCCAAAGACAATGACATCGTCCACTAGCCCTAAGGTGCCAGAGCACTTCTCCAGAATCATGTCCATCCTCTGGGCAAACACATCCTGAGACATCACCAGACCAAAAGGCATCCGCTGGAAACAGAATCTTCCAAAAGGGGAGTTGAAGGTAGTCAACAGTTGTGAGGCTGCGTCTAGTTTGATGGACCAATATCCATTCTTGGCATCCAACTTGGAGAAATATTTGGCACCAGAGAGTTTATGTGCAAGTTCTTCCATTGTTGGGGGTTTTGTAATGGCATCTTATGATGGCCTTGTTTAAATCTTTTGGATCTAAACACAGACGGAGCTTTCCATTGCCTTTCCGCACATAAACCAAGCTGCTGACCCATGGTGTAGGCTCGGTTACTTTCCGTATGATGCCTTGTTTTGTCATATTTTCCAATTCGGTCTGGATTTCCTCCCTCATATGTATAGGACATTTTCTCTGTGCATGTATGACAGGGGTGATGTCTGGTTTCAGGATAATGTGATATTCACCCTCAAAATTGCCGATATTGTCAAAACTGTTTGGGTACATATTTACCAGATCCTGTGTTGAACGTACTGAGACTGGTGTTTCCTGGATTGCACAGTGTAACGTTACCAGTCTCAGGTCTCTGATTGAAGGTAGTCCTATGATGGTAGGCCCTTCTGTTGTCACTACAAAGAATTTGATGGTCTTCCATATTCCTTTGTGTGAACAAACTATTTTAACGGATCCATGTTGGGTAATATGAGAACCATTATATGCTGTTAGAACAGTTGGTTCATTCTTTGTTGCACCGGGGAGTAGCTGTCCTGCTACACTTATTAGGTGTGGGAACATCTTCCAGAAGGTACGTAATGGAAGTACGTTGCCTTCGGCTCCTGTGTCAACCTTACTTTTCAGAAAATGGGTGCCTGGGAGGTTGGGAAGCTTGATTACAAGGTCTGTGAAAACCTCTATCCGACTGTCGCCTTGTTCTTCGAAAGACGTTTGTTCAAACTTGTTATAAATCCCTCTGAGAGGTATTTACCGAGTACATACGGTTGCTGTGTTTCCAGTGTTTGTGCTTCTCCATGTCCTGGCTTATTGCCTCCATATTTCCATATTGTGCGTGTCGGAAAACGTCCTGCTGCTTTTTTATTTTTGCTTGTGCAGACCTTAGCCCAATGATTTTGTTGTCCACACGTGGAACATGTGGTACCCCACACTGGACATTTTTGCCTCGGATGGGAGCCTCCGCATCTCTTACACTGTTTGTACTTGATTGCATCTATTTCATGCTTATTCTGCTCTAGTTCAGTCAACTGTCTCATGTGGGTTATGGAAACTTCATGTGTCCTACCACAGTTTATAGCTTCCGGCAGTGTCAATTGTTCGCCTTTCGCTAGAAGCTGCTTTTGGAGTTCTGGGTGCTTTGTTCCTGATATAACCTGCTCGATGAGGCGTTCCTCCATTTCCTGGATATCCCGGAACTTGCATTTCAATGCCTGCGATTTACACCGGGCCAGAAAGTCATCGAAATTCTCTGATTCCTTTTGATTATACTGGCGCAGGTAAAAACGAGCGATTCGGAAGTTTAATTGCGGCTGCAGTCTTTCCTCAAATTTTTCCCAAATTATTTCTGGATTATTCCTGTCGGCCTCGTTTTCTAATGACCAAGTGTTGTATCTTTTAAGGCCTTCTTCTCCGGACAGTAGCAGGATGTGGTCGACCTGTTTTTCCAACGAAATATTTTTAACTGAGAAGTAAAGATTACAACGTTGCTTAAATAATCGAAATGCTTCGGTTAGGTCTGTGGACGACCAATTCATCGACGGTTCGTTTATAGCCATTGTATTTATTTATTTCGTTTAGTTCCAGACGATATAAATTCAGTCTTCCGTTTATTTATTTTTTTTATTTTTTTATAAACTGACAGAATAAATGTACATGTATATGTGTTTTCCGTGGAAAACTTAAACGTCTGAGAACTTATACATATACTTCCTAATATATGTATATATTTTTTAATAACAGTAATGTATATATATATATATATATATATATATATATATATAGTAATTTATAAAATATATATGGCGATTAAGCTACACTGAATATTCTGCGTTTCATCCAACTATAGGATTCGTCAGGCTTATGCGCGAATTCTGTCGTTGCTTCTTGTTTTTATACATGTTAAGGATTACTAGTTGGCCACTCAGCTTTCTAGTATCCACCGCGCCCCTTCCTACCAGCCAATGGGCATGCATTTTATCAAACAAAGGATCTGTTTTAGAGCTAGGTTAGTGGTTTTTGGTGGCCGTTCTACTTCTTTTTTTTTTTTATATACATATAAATATACCTATGTGTACACAATAATGCACATATATATATATACATATATATATATATATATATATATATATATATGCGTGTGATCGTTTATGTATATTCATGTTTATTTAATTTATTTATTTGTTTGTTTTCTATTGTTATTGTTAGTTTTAAAGCTATTTTGTATCGCTATCCTAGAGTAAGTTTTATTTTGTGAACACAGTTGTTTGCTATTTCCCGCCTACAGTTTAATAGATTTTGAGGTTCTTTAAAGTACAGGATAGAAAATTTTTCATGGAGGCATAATTTACATGGGTCGTCTAAATGTCTGCATGTGGTAGCTTGTCTTATTATTTTCCATTCGACTACCGGCGATATATATATATATATATATATATATATATATTATATTATATATATGTATTTACTTATTTTCGTTGCATTTGAAACACGAAACACAATGCTTACTCACAGTTTGAAGCTTGGCGTCAAGTATTAATTTTTCCCAATTTTATTCATTTATTTATTTATTTATTTATTTATTATATATTTCTTTTACTGTCGTGTGTATATAATAGGGACAACCTGTTCATAAGGTTTCCCAAATGGGAAACACCACCGCTTGCCACCATGAAACATTATGTAAAAGAATACCAAAACATGAAATTCATTTATGAGAAGCGGAATACGGTCTCCATTTTTTTATTGAACCCCAGTTCCGTGTCAAACGGAAGTGAAGGTATATCCGAGACTTTTTTACTGAAGAGTTCTTTAAGGGGATGTAATGGTTCATACTATCACAACTATGGGTTAAATAGAAACCGACTTGAAAAAAAAAAGCAAATATATTCTATTAAAAAGATTTTTTTCATTATTCGGCATTAAATAATCTGAAAAGTGTTGATATGTCGTAAAACAAAAACAATCAACCAACACAAATATAAAATTCTATTTAATAAAAAACGATTGAGAGATCTGACATAATGTTTTTATCTTTATTTTAATTATTACTCCTAAGGTCACGACCTCTGTTGCAATATTTTGGGATTAATGGGGTATGATCCCACACAGTGGGACAATTCTATTTATAACTGATGCTGCTAAGAACTGACGAATCAAATTAATTCACGTTCTGCTACCAACAAATCAGAAACCAGAATTGCTTCATAAATATTAAACCTTTTCTGGAGCAATTTCACATGTTCTTTCCCCGGGTTTCGACACGGTAAGAATATTTTGTTCTGTGGAACTGTCTACTACAAACAAGTCACCTCCCAGGACTTGTGTGTAACAGCGAACCATCTGAAACTCAAAATGGCTTACACTTCTAGAACCTCAATCCAATCTATGGGCACGCAAGCACGCGGAAGAAAAAGGATTCAAAGTGAAATGGATAATTTATTTTCTTACAACTAATTTTCGATTTCTAAGAAAAATAACAAACTCCGCGACTCTTAAAAAAATTTCAGCGGGTGTATACGATAAAAATTAAAACAGAAACTCTTTCTTCAATCAAGATTCTTCAAATGTGTTAAGAATTGTAATTTCTAATTTTAATATGTACAAAAAAAAAGTTATTTAAAGTCAAAAAAAATAAATATTTCTAAAAAAAAATTACGAAATAATTTTTTTAATCGAATAAACTTTG
This sequence comes from Euprymna scolopes, assembly GCF_053919585.1. Lineage (NCBI taxonomy): Eukaryota > Metazoa > Mollusca > Cephalopoda > Sepiida > Sepiolidae > Euprymna > Euprymna scolopes. The sequence continues at coordinate 115,468,231 of NC_136502.1, forward strand.
GTTTTTAAAAAGATTTTAAATTACATCTAGCAAGCAGCGGGTGAAATCGCTTACGACAGTGCTCTACCCAAGAAGATGGAGGGGGGCTTATGCACCTGACATTATATATATATATATATATATACATATATATATATATATATATATATGGGTTGAGCATATTGGGAAGTGATATACAAACTGCCATTAGCGTATTAAGCGACACTCTTTGTGTAAACAAATCGAGCGGAGGTATTTGAACGATGTTAATTCATTACCCACACAGCAGTAGCCGTATAGCGCAGTGGTGAGAAGGCTTGACTGTCATTTGGGCGGTCGGCTTTCGATCCTAGCATGAGGCAGTTGCCAGTCTAGCCGCACTGATGAGCTGTAAAACAGCGAAACAGTACTGTAGGTGGATGACTATATATATATATATATATATATATATATATATATATATATATAGATAGATAGATAGATAGATAGATAGATAGATGATTATTATTATTACAGTGACCCGATTGTGTCCTCTTCTTTCTTTGCTTATTGTTATCTTCATTTTGGCTGCCAAGGTAAATTCCAGGTCGTCATAGCCATCACTGGCATTTCACGTCACCAGACACACCGAATCCTTACTTCTGTCTCAGTGTTATTACAAAATCAACAGAGACCATCCTACCTCCAATCTAAGAAGACATCGCGACCACCAAACCTGCACCCCTTCACTGAGAATTATCAACACGAGCCACCATGATCTCCAAGCTCCAGTTATCTCCCACCTCCCATCATTATCTCTACATCATGATGGCTGCTAGCTATCTCAGCACCATCGTTATCCCTCTTCAACCACCATAGTTCCACTCAATTCTGGATTATTCCGCGGCCTAGCCATGTGCCCGATCGCCACTTCTGCACCTCACGGCTTCATTTTGACAGCATAATCAACGAAGCATCAATAACTGTTTACTTCCAACTTTCAACCCCACCCCTATACATATCGGTATGAATTGCCATTTGGCTGGTTAGGCTGAATGGTTGGGTGATTGGGTGGCTGGTTGGGTGTGGCATCTTGGTAGAATAATGGAAAGGATTGGCTTTGGCTTTGGCTTTGGTGGTGGCGGTGGTGGTGGTGGTGGTTGTTGTTGTTGTTATTGTTGTTGTTGTTGTTGAGGAGGAGCTTCCCGAGCTTCTGAGTGAGGAGATCAAACGCAAGCGAGCCGTTTAGATGCGACGTGAAAATCCTGTCAGGCTGTCATGCGTGGGAGACAGGCGCAGAATCCGAAGTGTCCGCAGACAATTGCAGAGATCAAGAAATGTAGACGGAGAACAACATGGGAAAATTGAGAAAATAAATATAAAGAGAGAGATGCGGAGAGAAGAGAGAGAAAGGGGAGAACGTAGAAGAGAAGAGAAAGGGGAAGAGATGTAAAGAACAGAGAGAGAAGGGGGTGGCATGTATAAGGGAGGGAAAGAGAAGGGAATGTATAGAGAAGAGAGAGATAAAAGAAAGAAGAGGATATGGAGAGAAAAGAGAGAATGGAGAAAAGATTTGGAGAGAACAGAAAGAAAGAAAGAGAGAAAGATGTGGAGAGAGGAGAGAGAAAAGGGGGATTTAGAGCGAATAAAGGGAAAGG